>NC_090444.1:1080817117-1081117903 GCF_031143425.1 Pleurodeles waltl | reverse complement strand
ATTCTACTTCACATACACTTCTGGACAAGAAACCTGCTACTGAAGAATCCCTGAACCAGACCTGCCAAGAGGAACTGCCTGGCTGCCCAAAGGAGTCACTGGGACTGCTTTTCTGACAAGGACTGCTGCCTTGCTGATGCCCTGCTACCTAGCTGCTCTCTGACTGTGTAGAGAAGTGCTCTCTAAGCGCTTGGATAGAGCTTGCCTCCTGGTCCCTGAAGTCTCAAGACCAAAAAGACTTCACTCCTGCAACTGGACTCCTTGTGCGGTGAAAATTCGACACACAGCCTGCTAAAAATGGCGCACAGCCTGCCCTGCGGTGAGAAATTCACCGCACGCCGAACCGGGACAACACAGCATGACTTTGCAAGGAGAAGATCGACGCAGCGCCTGAATTGCGACCGGAACTTCGACTCACAGCCCAACGGATCGATGCAAAACTGACTCTGGACTACTCAGCCTGATTTCCAGAGATGAATCGACGCAGCGCCTTCTGTGCAGGAGAAATTTCCACACAATGCCCACTGGATCGACGCAGAGCTTGTGACTTCGCTCCGCAAACCCAGGATTTCCCGCACAGTCCCTGGGGCACCAGAAACGCCTGCAACCCGAAGAGGAACCAAGTCCACGTGCCAGAATTCGACACAAAGCCTTCCCCTGCGTAGAAAATAACGACACAAGACAGTGTGCGAAGGGGCGAAACCGACACACACCTCCCTGTTTTCCACGCATTGCTTCCTCTGCGGTCCCTTGTGGAGATTTTGAACGAGAACCAGGTACTTTGTGCTTGCAAGAGACCTTTATTGCTTTTAAGAGACATTTACTTGTTTTGCAAAGACTTAAGACACTTTATATCACTTTTACAGTGATATCACAACATCTACTTATTGCATTTTAATTGTTTTGAACTGCATCCTATCAGATAAATATTATATATTTTTCTAAACACTGTGTGGTGTATTTTAGTGGTGCTATATTGTGCTATTTTCTGATTTATTGCACAAATACTTTACACATTGCCTTCTAAGTTAAGCCTGACTGCTCAGTGCCAAGCCACCAGAGGGTGGGCACAAAATAATTTGGATTGTGTGTGACTTACCCTGACTAGAGTGAGTGTCCTTGCTTGGACAGGAGGTAACATGACTGCCAACCAAAGACCCCATTTCTAACATTGGTGATCAGCGGTGACGACAGGACTTGTATTTGTGCAGTGACATACAGTAGCTAAGTATTTCGCTACCTATCCAACTTGATTTTTCATCTTTTTGCTTTTGGTTCTCTGATGTCCTCCTCGATATATTGTTGATATTTTTGGGACTTTGGTTTTGGGTTTTGCCTGTGGTACCTTACCAGATTGGGAATAGATCCCAGCTTCACAGACGACTACGATGAGTCAAACCTTGTCCCTGTTGAATCCCTCACCAAGGATGAGCTGAGGATGCTTTGCAGAGAAAGGGGGCTGGCTATGTCAAGGAGATCCACTAAGATGGAACTGCTGGATATCTTTGTAGCCTGGGGGAAAGCACAGTGGGCAGAGGAACAGGCAGCAAAGAACGAAAGGAGTAATGGCCCTTAGAAGGGTTATGAGGAGGAGGACTACTCGGATGAGGAAAGAGAACCAGTGAGAGATGAATGGCTCATAGCTCAAGAGCGGTGCATGGAAGAGCTAGATGATGAGATTGAGAAGGCTGGGGCAGAGAGAGCCTTAGCCCGGGACAAAGAAAAGATTGCAGCTCAGGAGCTGAGCTGTGAGGAGCTGAAACTGGAAGCTATGAGCGCTGAGTCCAGTTCAGATGGTGGCAGCAAAAATCTTGTATCCAGTACTGCTGAAGAAGTGCACATGCCCAGAGACGTAGTGCCTACTTGAAGAAGGGAGTTGACACACACCAGGAGGTTCAGGAGTATGAGGTAGTTCCCGTTATGCACAGGGTCCCTGAGGAGGATTCTGGAACTGGCACAGGGAGTCATATTCCTACGGGGGAAGGGACACTTTACTGGCTCTAGAGGAGAGTGAGAGGGAGAAGGGTTCCCCCCTGGTAGACATCCTGTTTATGGAGTGTGGAAACATCCCAGAAGAGTGTGGGTTGAGTGTCAGGGGCAGTCAGATACTGTCTCACCAGTCTCAGGAGGGTGATGTGGAGTGCTTTTTCAAGGCTGAGTTACTGGAGGGTTGGGTTAAGTGTACTTTGGTTAATACACGTGAGGGTCTGAGTGATGTAATTGCTGGAGAGCCTATGTCTAGTCCTTATTTTCCAGAGCTACACCAACACCAGGTGGAGTGTGAGTTCTCTGACCCCAGGAAGCTTATAATTGAGGCAGACTTCTGAGTGAGTACCAGAGAGTCTGACGAGGCATTTGGGGGTGCTCCTGAAGGGAGTGCTCTAGGTGTTTCCCAACCAGGTGAGGTGGGAAAGGATTGCAGTGTCCCAGGTAGGTCCCAGTGTAGTGGGATGGGTGAGGGACCCCATGTCCAGTCTCAGAGGAGAGGGAATGGGGATGAGCTGAGGCCCAAGGTGCCCGAGGTCCTGGAGGATTCCATGAGGGAATGGCAGGAGGGGAGCTTAGCCTGTACCATAGGGCCACCTGTTGAGGGAGACCCCACAGTGTCAGAAGAACTTTTGGGGGGGGGCTGTAGCCAGCATCCCACCAGTTCTGGTTTCTGGCATTACCTCTCCTAGGGAGGGGGTGCAGAAGTCCGGACAGAGGGTTGAGAGGGGGCTGCAGACCCCAGTGGAGGACCTGGAGGGTCAGGGATCAGCTCTGAGGGCAGAGCCCCCCAGGAATGGTGCAAGAGCCCAGAAGGGAGGGAAGGGGAGGGAAGCCTCACCCTTGGCCCTAGTCGAACCTGAAGGTACAGACCCCAGTTTGGAAGACCAGTTGCAGGTTAACACCCCTGCACTGGTGGAAGAATTGTGCAGGACTGCTTCTATAAGCACCCTGACAATTTTGGACTCTGGGGTGCCGCTCCAGGAGGGAGGGTACAGAGCACCAGAGGGGAGGACCAGGGTCAGGCTGTCATCCCTGACCTGGTGGAAGGGAGAGCGGTCAAAGGGTGCCCCAAACCTGGGGCTACCGCCCCCCACTCTCTACAGTCACAGTGGTTAGAGAGCTTTGAGAGGCCTGGGGCCTGGCTCTCATCCCTGACAGCTGTCAGTAGCCACTATGGCTTGCTGTCCTGCTGGACAGAGTTACCCCTGGGGGGACAAGAGTCACACCCCGGGTGTGGAGTGGGCGACACCACTGTGTTGGCCCTGGTGGTTCTATCCAGCCCCTGGGATACATCTGGGAGCAAAGTAAGGTTAGGTGCTGCACAGATGGTATCCGCAGGAGAGGAGAAAGGTTCCCCATGGGTTGGCTTAGTGGGCCCTGAGAGTATGGACAGAGGGATCCAACTGGAGTCAGGAAGGCGTAGAACTGGAATATGCCCCTGTTGTTGTGGGCCTGGGTCCTTGTTCTATCGTCTCTATCAGGGAAGTACATCAGGATAGTGGTTGTTCTCCCCTGGCTTTAGGCTGGTGGTGGGTCATGTTGCACCTGTCCCTTTTTACAGGGTCATCCCCAAACTTTTTGCCTCCTTCCTCCTATTTTTCCTGACCTGTTTGTGTTGGCTTTTGATCTCTGAGCACTTTACCACTGCTAACCAGTGCTAAAGTGCATATGCTCTCTGTGTAAATTGTACTCTTAATTGGTTTATCCTTGATTGGCATATTTAATTTACCAGTAGGTCCCTAGTAAAGTGCACTAGAGGTGCCCAGTGCCTGTAAATCAAATGCTACTAGTGGGCCTGCAGCACTAACTGTCCCCCCACATAACTAGCACTGTAATCATGTCTCAGACCTGCCACTGCAGTCTCTGTATGTGCAGTTTTAAACTGTAAATTCGACTTGGCAGGTGTACCCACTTGCCAGGCCTAACCCTTCCCTTTTCCTACATGTAAAACACTCCTAAGGTAGGCCCTTGGTAGCCCCATGTGGAGCGTGCAGTGTATGGTTAAGGTAGGACATATACTATTGTGTTTTATGTGTCCTGACAGTGAAATACTGCGAAATTCGGTTTTCACTCTTGCAAGGCCTATCTCTCTCGTAGGTTAACCTGGGGACTGCCTGTAAACATGATTAAAGCATAGATTCCCTTTGGGAGCAGATAGACATGTGGAGTTTGGGTCCTCTGAACTCACAATTTAAAAATACATGTTTTAGTAAAGTTGATTTTGAGATTGTGTGTTTGAAAATGCCACTTTTAAAAAATTTGCATTTTCTTGCTTGAACCATTTTTGTGACTCTGCCTGTTTGTGGATTCCGCGTCTGGGTTAGTTTGACAGTTGGGCTGTTTGCACGTCTCTCCAGACAGTGACACAAAGGGGTCTGGGGTGTAGCCTGCATACTCTGATGAGCCAGCTGTGCTAGGAAAGAGGGGAGGAGTGGTCACTTACACCTGAAAGGGCTGTGCCTGTCCTCACACAATGCAGTTTCCAACCCCCTGGTGAGTGGCTGGGGCCTGGACTGGGCAAGACAGGATTTCACATTCAAGAGAGACTTTGCTTTGAAGTAGGCCTACTTCACAGGAGAAATTGTGTATAAGAAGGGCACCCAAAACCACAGACTTTAGACACTGCTTGGAGAAGACACTCTACCTCACAGACACTTCTGGACAAAAAACCTGCTGGTGAAGAATCTCTGAACCAGACCTGCCAAGAGGAACTGCCTGGCTGCCCAAAGGACTCACTGGGACTGCTTTTCTGACAAGGACTGTCACCTTGCTGTTGCCCTGCTGCCTTGCTGCTCCTTGGCTGTGCTGAGAAGTGCTCTTCAAGGGCTTGGATGGAGCTTGCCTCCTGTTCTCTGAAGTCTCAGGACTAAAAAGACCTCACTCCTGCAACTGGACTCCTTGTGCTGCTAAAATTCGATGCACAGCCTGCTAAAAACGACACACAGCCTGCCCCGCGGTGAGAAATTCATTGTATGCTGAACCGGGACGACACAGCGCGACTTCACAAAGAAAAGATCGACGCAGCTCCTGCGTTGCAACCGGAACTTTGACGCATGGCCCACCGGATCGACGCACTGTCAACCCGGGATGACTCAGCCCGACTTCCAGAGAGGAATCGATGCAGCATCTGCCGTGCAGGAGAAATTTCCACGCAATGCCCATTGGATGGACGCAGAGCTTGTGACTTTACTCCACAAGCCCAGGATTCCACGCACAGTCCCCGGGGCGCCAGAAACCCCTGCAACCCGAAGAGGAACCAAGTCCACATGCCGGAAATCAATGCAAAGCCTTCCTCTGTGTGGAAAATAACGACGCAAGTCAGTGTGCAAAGGTACGAAACCGACGTACACCTCCCCGTTTTCCACGCATCTCCCCACACTGCGGTCCCTTGCAGGGATTTTGAACGTGAACCAGGTACTTTGGGCTTGAGAGACCTTTATTGATTTTAACACTTTATATCACTTTTACAGTGATATCTCAACATCTACTTATTGCATTTTAATCGTTTTGACCTACATCTTATCTGCTAAATATTAAATATTTTTCTAAACACTGTGTGGTGTATTTTTGTGGTGCTATATTGTGTTATTGTATGATTTATTGCACAAATACTTTACACATTGCCTTCTAAGTTAAGCCTGACTGCTCAGTGCCAAGCTCTCAGAGGGTGGGCACAGGATAATTTGGATTGTGTGTGACTTACCGTGACTAGAGGGAGGGTCCTTGCTTGGACAGGGGGTAACCTAACTGCCAACCAAAGACCCCATTTCTAACACACCCTCTAGGTGTTGTTTCTATGGTTGTATTTTTTATGGACCTGATGTGTATAAAATACACAAACACATGTAATGCTCATTTCAACTGTTTCAGTGATAATGTAATGCTGACAGTCATTTTTGATAAATGTTGAATTGCTTTATTGACATGAATGATTGCATTTATACATGATTATTGATTTAACTAAAATGCTGTGAGTTATTTGTCTTTTAATGTGCTGATCTTTTTTTGCAAAGCCAATAGGCTTGCCTCATTTGTGTTGTGATGAACATTTGGCAAAGCCAATAGACTTGTTTTTAAAAAAAATATTTCAAACAATATATCCTTATGTTGTGATGTGCCATATGGAATAGGTGGGGGGTACTGTGATTTTGGGGTCTTGACCCTTTGGGTGTCAAATGTGATTGCAGAATGTCACCTAAGGTATTTTCAATCTTCCCAGTGTATATATTTCTAAATGTATGCACAGTATTTAGTGGTGTGTGTGTGTAATAAATATACTTTTCCTCTTTTAAAGAAAAAGCACTGACTGCACAATCATTTATTGAATGTTAATACTTCATGCCAGTAAGTGATGATTACTAGCCCACACCACCTCTCCTGAGTAGGCCTTGGACTGTTCTGCTTCGCTACTCTGAGAGAGTTAAGCACTACAAAGGAGCACTTTGTTCTCAGTAAGGGGATATTGTGGTCCTATTACTTGCACAGGCCTCACATTCTGCACAACTAATAACCCAATTTCTCACAGTATCCCGTATCTCAGTGCACAGGCCATGAAAGTAATGGGGTTGCAATTTCTTCAAATGTCCCATTTTTGTGAATTCATAACGTTTTTGCAACATCAAGCCTAAGATTTTTTTTCCAGTCTTCTATATGATTTGCATAAAAAAATCCTATGATTGTAAAGAGGGCTGTAGCCAGAAAATAAAATGTCTTCCATACATTTAATCATACACTTAGGGCATCAAGTTGCTTTTCCTGTAAATGTTCAATAGAGGTTGTTGGGTCTGAGGGACTATTCACCTCTTAGGAACATTTTCCTTTATAAAAGAGGCATTATGGAGGATTTTGCTGCCCATTTTTTCAGTTTTTTTGTGAAATACCTTCCAGGTGGATCCAAAGGGACACTCATGAAACAATAAAAACAAAAATACATCTACCAAGGGTAAGGTGACCTACTCCTGGGTTCTTGATGAGGGTTTCCTTTCTTACTTTCATTTCCCCATTACTTCGACTCTCTCTTTCCTTCTTTCCCACTTTAGTCTTATTACCCCAAATTTTCTTTTTTTTCTTCATTTCTGTCTCTCCTGTGTTCTCTCTGCTTGCCTCTCATACTTTACCATTGCTTCCCATTTATCATAATGTCTCATTCTCTGTCCTCAGAACTGTGCTCAACTCATTTGCCAGACCTTGAACCCACCTTTTAGCTCTGTGGTGGCATTTGTGAGAATTGCTATTTCTGAACCTCTGTTTGTAGGCGGCCCATAATAGTTAGAATTTTAGTGTGGCCCAGCCATCTGTGACAGCCCCCACTGCTGCTCCTAAAGTGAGGAGTGTTCACAATGCCATGGAACAAAAGCATGTTAAATCTCAATGTATTATTTTGCCTTTCCTCTCTTCAGATCTCGAGTGCCTTACAAAAATGTAAAGAGTAACGATAACATGAAAAACAAATATATTCTACCTATCTACATGTCATAAAAGTTGTTCTTTTTCTTTTCATTTGTAAATTCCTAAAATGTATCCTATCGTGTATTGAACATGATTGACAGGTTGGTGGATATTTCTACCAATGCTGATCTATTTGCCTTTACTCTGCATTAATCTTAAAATGTAAATGTTTTCTCACAAATCCTATTGCTCCTTTTCACAATGCATCTTCTGGGAAAATACATTCACTTGTCTGACTTCATTCAGGACGTTATAAGCATTTGCTATAGTCCAAATCAAACCCAATGCCTGTAAAAGGGATTTAAAATGTGCAGAAGTAATGTGCTACATTTATATTCATCATAGAAGGTTATATCAAAGTTCTACATATAGCAATCACTTATTAGGCACTTATTCATAAAGTAGGTTCAATATACATTAAAGTAATACTATTGTTCGTACTTATATGTGAATATGAAAGCATTTTTTGTTCTAGAAGACAGATATATAAGTATGTACATAGGCACAGGTTACAACAGTGTAAATTTTAGGGCCATATTTATGAGATTTGTGTCGCTCGTGCACCACGCAACGTGGGTCATGTGCAACACAACTCCAAAAGGAGATTTATCAAGCCATGCCAGGCCACCTTGTGTGGCCCTGAGTGCTTGATAAATCCAGAGTAGTGCAACGCAGCATAAATGGCTGAATTTTGCAACACTGCCCCAGGGAGTCCTTCCATGGGTGTTGCGTGGATGTTCTCATGCCACCAATGGCTATTCATGCATTTCCAGATTTACCAAAAGTGTTAGACCTGGAAATGTGCTAAAATGCTAGGCTTCCCCAGGTGAGGTGTATCATGGGGAAATATTTTTATTTCTCATTGGATTTTCCTCTTGCTGTGTGTGCTGCATTCTGCAGCACACATAGCAAGATGAAAATGCCTAATGGGATTGCTTCTTCCTGCACAAAAACAATCCTCTTTACAATGCAAGTACCATTGCACCATGGTGCAAGGGTGCCTGCCTTGGTGCTTGGAAACCAAAACGTCACTAGTGCAGGGAAAAGGCAGGAATGTGCTTTATTTTTTTTAAATATGGTGCATTTCTGCCCTTTCCGTGTCAGGCAGCACAGCAAGGATGACTTGCTGTGCTGTGCTGCATGACTTTTTTTTAAATATGCCCCTACGTATCTGCATGTTATGTGCACGGATATGTGTAACGGGTCATTTTTAGTAATTTTGCTGGAAGAGGAAAGACTTGCAATCATTTTGAATATGTCAAACAAAGGATCAGTCCACATCCAGAAGAGTACTCTAGATCTTAGAAGGACTCTCAAGCAAGAAGAGTGTAAGAGTTACTTTATCATGAAGGCAGGTCCTTATATGACAAGAGTGTCAGAGTTTCTAAAGAAGTAAAAACGTTCTGAAATGATTAATGTTTGAGCCAGATAGTTAAAGGGTGGGAGCTTTTCCACTTTGCACGTTGTTTTAAATATAATTCTAGCGTCAGTAGGTAGCCATAGTGATGTCAACAGGTTATAAGGATTATTGCCTGACACCAGCCTTGTTGCAGTGTACAATGCTTTCTTCAGGGGGTAAGATGAATATTGGGTATAGCAGAGAGAAGAGAGTTTCCATAATCAATCATGCTTCCCCAGTCACCGCTGTCATTTTCAAATAATCAAAAAAGTATCATTAACGTACCTGGCGAATAGATCAAGCTGCTGACACTTGTTATGGGTAAGAGAATGTGGAGTCCAATATTTAAAGAACCTTGGGAGATAGAAAAGAGAGCAGTGCAACCACATATAAGACGTTTTGCTGTTTCGAAGTCTTATTTTAAGGAGCAAATATCTTTTATGATAGAAATCCATTAACTTCAGATGGCAATGGTACAATCCACTATTTGTAATCTACGTCCAATTATACATTATAAGAATTATTTTTGTCCTTTTGTGCACATGATAATGCCTCCTAACACACACCATTGACCTTTTGTGTTGTTATGAATACTTTATATGAGAATAAAATGAGAATGGCCTTTCAGGAGCTAGGATCCAGCCTAGTTCTACTTGCACATTCTTCAGTCTCCTTTGGTATGCTATGTCACTGACAGACTTCCCAAACTGGTAGATTTTTATTTGTGGCATTCAAACACAAAGCCATTCTGTTGCAGGTGTGTGCAATCATTTGAAGAGAGCTACTGAGTTGTACAATAAAATCGTTTTTCTTCGTGAAGGAACAGGTGGTTTACTGTATCTAGTTTCATGTAGATTTGGGTCGGATTACTATTCTTGTGGAGGCATTGGGAATTTAAGATTTTTGGGAAATAGAACAATTATGTACATTGAGGGCAATCAAAACAAATTGTGGCTTTCACATTTTTTTTTCATTTACTGGAGGCTTGTCATCCTGAGGCTTTGCCAGCAAAGGAGTACATGATTATGCCGACATGAAGTTTGTTTAAATTGTGATATGTAAAATTGATTTCCAATTCATGTATGCTTTAAACCTAAAAACAAGCTAACTTTTATTTGATTGATTCAACTAGTTGTTTGTCGTCAGTGACATTTGTATTTATTGTCTGACAGCTACATGGGTCATGTTAGAGCTGCAAAAAATATGGATTTCAAGTTGTGCTTGTGGCCCGTCGTGAAGTTGTGATATGGTGTTTAATCAAGTAATAAGAGGTAAAGGAGAATTGAAACCAAAGTGACATGAAGTAATGAGATAACTATTCTTATTAAGTGGTTATTTCTTAGATGAAAATGTACATTCCAAATAGTCTTTTAGCACACTGAGTCAAGGAAATGAGCATAGAATAGGCCATTTCGAGCGTCAGTCTATGGGAATCAGCTAAGTATTATGCTAAGGTTGAGGAAACAAGAAGAACAGCTTAACACTGGAATCGTAAACCTAGATGAGAGCAATGGGAGGCTGAAAAAAGAAAGTCCTTTAAGTATGTGGCTCTGTTGTGGCAGATCCTTTCATCCTGTACTACATTCCTTTCTGAAAGACGTTTTTTGTGACTGTCATGGTATCGAGGCACATGGTGATGAATTGATGTTGTACTTTGAAGGTTGTAGGTGTTTAGCTTGATTTTGCATATTAGCAGGTACCTCACCATGGGCCAGATGTATCAAAGTGTTTTGCGATCACAAAAACTGCATTTTGGTGTGTAACAAATCCAATTTGCGATTCGGTGACATGTTATCGAATCGCAAATTGGAATTGTGACTACATACCGATTCGGTATTAGGAAAGGGCGTGTCAAGGGCATCCGTTCCTAATACTGAATCGCAGAGGTTTGTACGAATGTTGTGTGACCGTGAATGCGGTCACAAAACAATTGCAGTTACCATCAATTTCAAGTTGGTGGTAACCCATTCGCAAAGAGGAAGGGGTTCCCATTTGTCTAGTTACTACATCATGACATTTCGATGCATTCCAATGTGTGTTATCCTGGACTGGAGTGTGACCTTAATATGGAAACACGAATATCACCAGGACATAATATAATCATTTAAAAAATATTGTGATATCAAGAACATCGTGGGACATATTATCAAAGGAGAGAATATGGTTTTCTTATACATCCAAAAAATATATGTGTAGACTATTAATAACATAGATAGTTTTGTACATCATGTTTTAAATTGTTAGGTAGCTCATTCATTGATTGCATTATTTGATGATTTACATTTTTAAATTAAAGTAATATAACATTTACCAGGTTGATGAGATTGTGGAGTAATAGGAGGAAATACTTTTTTAAATTTTAAAACAATTTAAAAATATGTGTCTTTAAATTTATGAACTACTTTAATTATGTGTAAATTAGTTTTATATCCAACAAAATTATTACATAATTAAACTAATAAATAAATATACAAATATCACTCACACATTAAATCATAACAAAATTAACATTGACAACTAAATAATCTTTACAATCAAACCATAAAAGCACATGCCAATAAAATAAAAAAATGACATAGTATGAACACTGATAATAAAAAATATAGAAAATACTAAAAAATAAATTCTTAACTCCAAGGTAATTAAAGGTAAAAATATGGATAGAATCAGACCATTATAACTCAATTCGTTGACTCTACATCCAGCAGCAGGCAAAAGGCAATCACAAAAGGACGCACAGGAGGATGCAGTTCTCAGCTCTCGCCTCTCGGGGGAGTAGGGAAGGCTCCTGGCATTTCATGGGTTTTCTGGCCATTTCCAGGTTGCAGTTCATGGTGCAGTCTCTCCATCTGGGTTATCCACTCCGGGTCCGGACGCAGGGTTTCATTGATGTTTTTTGCTGCATCCAGCCATCCTGGCCGCTGGCTATCTCCTACCCGCTTGCGGGGTTTAAAGGGGCTCTGACGTCAAGGCCATCCCCCCTGCTAGAGAGCAAGGCTATCTCTCCCTAGAGAGCAAAGACGAGCTTCAGGCTTCCGGGGCACACAGCCCCCCTCTGAGACAGCCAGATAGCACAGCCTTAATCTCGAGCTCAGAGGCCCATGAGTTCAGAACTTGAGCGAACTACAAGGAAACGTGGGAGCTGCAGGCAGGGAGCTGAAAGTAACCCCTGTAAGCACTCACATCTACATATCTTCTGTGTCACGCAGTGCTGGGCAATGCAGCAGATTGGCATAGGTAGTTAAAGGGCACAGAGGCCAGAAAGAACAAGGCTGCAGGCAGCTCACATCAGGTAGAGGCAGCCAGCATTAGGCCAGTGTGGCTTGCATGCATGTAGCTGTCTGCCCAGCACGCCCTAGCCCGCTCATCCCTGCCCCTCATCCCTGCGTAGCCCGCTTGCCCCAGCCGCCTCCCTGAAATCTCTACTGTGCCTTGCATTGGCCAGAGAGGGAGAAGGAGAAACCTAGAGCTGAAAGGCTAAATCAAGAAGCTAAGGAACCAGGAAGTTGAGAATCCAAGATGCTGAGAAGAGAGATATATTGCCCTCAGGCAACACCGATCATCCGGAAGACCCAGGAAAAAATACCCCACTGCATGCTTGTGCCACTCCACAGCTGTAATAGCTTAGGGAGGAGAGGGTCGCTTTGCCCCCTCCAATTCTGTCACCAAGGAGCTGTCATCAAGGGGCTGTGGTCACAAGCATAATCTTTGTGGAAATTGTGAAACGAAAGCAGCCATTGTGAGAGATGGTCCAGGTGGGTGAAATATCAGATGATGGGCCATTTCAATCTGCACCACAGGTACTATCATTTCCTCAGGCCCCAGCGTAGTGTCCAACTGCTGTGTCCTTTCTCCTCTCCAGGTGTTTTCCTCTACAAATAGTTCAATCAGACAATACTTTTTCGGACAACACAAGCAGTTCCAAAGGACCAAAAAGATTTTACTGATCTGACATCCACATGTATTCTTCAGAATAAAATGAGCTGCTCCATCAGAAGTCTGCCCAGTTCACCTCAAGATGCTATAAAATTCTCAAGCAAAGAGGCAGCCTGTGTAGGGCCTTTCTCCACGCATATAATACAATAGTGCCCCAGTTAAAGATCATATGAGTTAACAGCAGACTCTCATTTACACCCTGAACTTTCCCTATTTGACCTCGTCAATTCTTCTACTGAAGGTCAGGACATTTGCAAGAGCCAATGCCTGCTACCAGCTCCAGTCCTACCCTTAATGTACCCAGCTTCAGTTCTACCAGTAATGTATGTAATCTAGGTAACTTTTCAACTGTAGCTTCTAGTTTATTGCCAAGCTTGGATGTGAACATGACTATGACTACGGCAACAGCTCAATTCCATGAACCCCTGGATTGATCCCTCGAGCTGACAAGCCATACAGCTTTGCAACCCCAAACACATGACTCTTTTCTAAATCAAAAGGCCGTCAGTTCACTCCCCAGAAGGGGGTGTTTTACACAAAAGGAACTTGGAATCCTGTTGGATCACTTTCTCTCTAACATTGAGGCACACATAGATGAAACTCTAAGGGCAAACTCCGCTAAAGTCTCGGGCCCAGTGGAAAAGGCCACCGAGCCAGTTTCGACAGCCCAGGCCCCACTACATCGCCAAGAGATGGTAGCATTAAGAGTCACACTTAATACTATAGCCAGGACTCTTCCCTGGAAGTCAAGCAAAATGGAGTATCAATTAGATCTGTTTATGTCATTTGCAACCCATCTTGCTGAAACTGGTTCTAAGCTTAAGCACTTGGAAATAGAGGCAAATCTCCTTACAATTGACAAACCCTGTTCCTGTTCCTCTACCATCAACAAGCTGAATACTCTACCAGAGATATCGAAGAACCTGGTTGGCACTATCAAGGTCTCAATAATTAATAAAGTCCCTCGGTCAAGTTACCAAATGCTATTAAGGCTGAGGAGGCCGGCCGGAACAACCACTGCACACCTGTATTGACCATCTCCCTGAAAGTTTCCAAACAACAGTCCTTTGTTCATGATCAGGTGGCCTGTTCTTCTTCTTCTACTCCCAATAACCAACTAGAAAAGCAAGGGGAGTTCACGGACAGAACTATCCCAGTGAGCAAAGAGGACAACACTGTGAGAGGATTACAAGTGGCAACAGAATCTGGATCCTTATCCAAGCGACACTCATCATTCTGCTTGTCTAGAAGGGTGAAAAAACTATTAGAAAAACAGTCAAAAAAGGAGTGCACACTTAAAAAATTAGCTAAAAGCAGCAAAGAACAAACTCCCACAAACAAAATCCAAGCCTCACGAATGCTGGAAATGTTTACTCAACTTTAGTCCCTCCAACGCAGTCAACACTTCATCCCCTGTCATTAATCTACACATTGACGACAGTCCCCACAGGAATCCCTGCATTACCTGAGTCCAAGCACTAAATCAGATCGGGGAGGGGTGCTGGAGATAAAAGACCACTTGGTACAGAAGCTACCAAGAGATATGGAACTGCAGGAGTGTGAACTGCTAGGTCATGATATCCACACCCTCGACGTGAGAGGTAAAATGACAGGAGCAGATGGGACAACGGCCATGCAAAGCGTAAGGCTGGACCAAGGTATTCAATTTGAGGGGGAGTCCCTTGATCTGCTTTAATTCTAGGGGCCAACAAAACAAAACATCTATATATAGACCTATAATTGACCAATTGCCCAGAAAAGAATCTCCATGGAGTTGCTAGACAATACCTGATCACTCAATGCATGGACGAGAGAGGCCCACCGCCATATGGACATTTTTGGGACCCAATTGGTATCAACTTGTCTTGAAGTACTATTCAGTGTCACCCGAGAAGTGAGCCTTATAGCTCTGCAAGTAACAGCCCTCTGGCAAAGCATTCTTCTACCTGCACTAGTCTCGCTACAGTGCAATCAGAGGAGCAGCATGACTCCAATCTTCCTAAGTGTTATGAAGAGGGGAGTTCACACTTGTTAGACTTTTCATCCTTGGCGTGGTCTCCCTTAACGTTTTGCCTCTGTTTCCTAGGCTGTTGATGTGTGCTGGACTCTGATTTTGCTGTTTGTGTTACTCTGGGCACTTTACCACTGCTAACCAGTGCTAAAGTGCAAGTGCTCCTTTATAAAATGTGTATGTAATCGGCTTTTCCATGATTGGCATATTTGATTTATTAGTAAGTCCCTAGTACAGTGCACTAGAGGTGCCCTGGGCCTGTAAATCAAATGCTACTAGTGGGCCTGCAGCACTGGTTGTGCCACCCACATAAGTCGCTCTGTAATTATGTCTCAGACCTGCCATTCCAGTGTCTGTGTGCGCAGTTTTAACTGTAAAATCGAAATAGACTTGGCAAGTATACCTACTTGCCAGGCCTAAACCTTCCCTTTTCTTACATGTCAGACACCCCTAAGGTAGGCCCTAGGTAGCCCCAAGGGCAGGATGCAGTGTATGGTTAAGGTAGGACATATAGGGGGCCATTACGACCTTGGCGGGCGGCTACTGCCGCCCACCAGGTGGTTACCGCCATGCGGCCGCCAATGCAGCCGCACTCAGGCGGCCCCCATTATGACATTCCCGCTGGCCCGGCGGGAATGAGGCCGCAACATAGGAGCCAGCTCCTAATGGAGCCGGCGGTGTTGCGGCCGTGCGAGGGGTGCAGTTGCACCCGTCGCGCTTTTCACTGTCTGCTATGCAGACAGTGAAAAGCTGGCCGGGGCCCTGTTAGGGGACCCCTGCACTGCCCATGCCAGTGGTATGGGCAGTGCAGGGGCCCCCAGGGGCCCCAGGACACCCCTTACCGCCAGCCTCTTCCTGGCGGTGCAAACCGCCAGAAACAGGCTGGCGGTAACGGGGTCGTAATCCCCAGGGCAGCGATGCAAGCAGCGCTGCCCTGGTGGATTATATCCGCCGGGGCCACCGGCGGTGCGACGCCGTGGTAAAAATACGCCGGGAGGCACCGCCAGCCTGTTGGCGGTGCTCCCGTCGTTTTGGCCCTGGCAGTCGTAATACCGCCAGGGTCATAATGACCACCATAGTAATGTGTTTTATTTCTCCTAACAGTGAAATATCGCTAAATTCGTTTTTCACTGTTGCAAGGCTTGTCCCTCTCATAGGTTAACATGGGGCTACCTTTAAATATGATTAAAGTGTAGATTCCCTGTAGGAGCGGATGGACATGTGGAATTTGTGGTCTCTGAGCTCACAATTTAAAAATACATCTTTTAGTAAAGTTGATTTTGAGATTGTGTGTTTGAAAATGCCACTTTTAGAAAGTGAGCATTTTCTTGCCTATACCATTTCTGTGACTCTGCCTGTTTGTGGATTCCCTGTCTGGGTCAGTTTTACAGTTAGGCTGTTTGCACCTCACACTAGACAGTGACACAAAGGGAGCTTGGGTGTAGTCTGCATTTCCTGATGAACCATCTGTGTTAGGAAGGAGGGGAGGAGTGGTCACTTACACCTGAAAGTGCCGTGCCTGTCCTCCCACAATGCAGTCTCCAACCCCCTGGTGAGTGTCTGGGGCCTGGCCTGGGCAAGGCAGGATTTCACATTCAAGAGAGACTTTGCTTTGAAGTAGGCCTACTTCAAAAGAGAAATTGTGTATAAGAAGGGCACCCAAAACCACAGACTTTAGAACACTTATGGAAATCAAGAGGAACCTCTGCCGGGAGAAGAGCTGAAGAGCTGAGGAAGAGGAGCTGCCCTGCCTGTGACTGTGCTTTGTGGAGCTATCTTGCAGTTGCTGCTTCTACCAGAGTAAGAGAGCAAAGACTTTGTGTGGCTTCCATCTTGTGAAGATCTCCAAGGGCTTGATTTAGAGCTTGCCCCCTGTTGTTTGAAGTCTCAGGGACAGCAAAGACTTCTCTCTGCCATCACCAGACTCCTACTCTGCCCTGTGGTGCCCATCCAGTTCCTGGGACCCTGATAGGGGAAGCTGGCAGCCTAAGAGGAAGAAACCCATGCACAGAACTCCGTGCAGGGAAAAGATCGCCGCAACTCCGATCTGCGGCTGAAAAATTGACGCTCACCTGCAATGCTACTGAAGAATTGACACACGGAGCTGGAGAAACGACATGCAGCATCGCTGATGGAGACTGGTGAGATCGCAACCCGCGCTGCGTGGTTTTCAGATGATCATGCGGCTGGATTTCCGATGCAAGTATCGCTGGGCATGCAAAAACATCACAAGGCCCCGAGAGTGCTGACCGGATCGATGCATCGCTCTCCTGAAACAATGCACCCCGACCTGGCGAAAGGAGAAATGACGCAAGGTCTCGCTCGTGAGTGAAATCGACGCATCGCAAGCCCTTTTTGACGCACACTCGCCCATGCAGGGTTATTTTTGATGCACCCAAGGTACATTTTCACGCTAACAGTGTTAGTGTGTGTTTAAAACTACATGAACACTCTTTTTGCTTTTTAATTGATAACTTGACTTGTGTATTGTGGATTTTTGTTGTTTTGGTCTTGTTTTGTTTAGATAAATATTTTTCTAAACCTGTGCTGTGTCATTTTGTAGAGTTTTCATTTAGTTACTGTGTGTGTTGGTACAAATACTTTACAACTAGCACTCTGAAGTTAAGCCTACTGCTCATGCCAAGCTTCCAGAGGGAGTAAGCAGGCGTTAGCTGAGGGTGATTCTCTTTTACCCTGACTAGAGTGAGGGTCCTTGCTTGGACAGTGGGTATCCTGACTGCCAACCAAATACCCAATTTCTAACAACAATTAATAGTCCTCTTCATTCCTCAATACACTCTCAAGGGCTCTGTGGACACCCTTAATTGAGGGAATTTTGATTGTGCTTGTTTGCCTCTTTTCTTGCCCTTAAGAACATTACCACTGATGACCTGGATTGGGTCGAATTTGATCCGCTTTGGCCAAATTCAACCAGGGACATGAACAAGACAGTCTGTAAAAGACCAATTGAACTCTGTCTGGGTAGAAAGACACCCACTCCTTGATCTATTTGTTTGGTTACATCAGGATAATTTTGCACAAGTTAAGTGGGGTATAAATGGGGAAAATACCAAACCTTTCAAGGTTGGCAAAGGTGTCAGGCAAGGATGTGTCCTCACCCCTACATTTTGTTTCTGTTGTTCATAAATGGCTGCATTGATTACCTTTTGGGCTATGATAATAATTCTCTGGTTCTAGGGGGAACTAAAATACCTGCTTTATTATTTTTGGACAATATGTTATTAGTGTCAAAAAACACCCAAAGGTCCCAGAAACTCTACTGAGTAACTTTAGCAGATTCTACTGGGGTCATGGTTTGGCAATTAACATGAGTAAGACTAAATTCATGGCCATCCATCCTCATAAAGGTTTTACAGGATCATTAATGTTGGAAGGGGGAAGATGGAGAATGTGTTAGATTTTGACTACCTTGGCATTCGCCTTTCTAGTGAAATCTCTTGGGGAGAACAGTTCACCATAGTACCCTTATATTGAAGACTAGGGCTGCAGCCATCTCAAAATTTGCCAATAAGACCATTCTCACCCAATTTCCCCATCTTGAGGTTTAGAGGGCTAAAGCGGTAGCAGGAGCAGTATACAGAGCAGAAATTTGGGGGCATGTCAATTTAAAAGCCTTAGAGGTGGCTGAAAATATATTTCTAAGATCAGCCCTTAAACTGCCCCAAAAGTGCATCAATTATTTTCAAACATGATCTTGGTTTTCGGTCTGTTGTCCCCCGAGCACACCTGAAACCCATCTCGTACTAGCTATGGATTTGGTCCACACCTGAGTTGGTTGAGTATAGGGACAGTTTAAGGGATGTTTTAGGAAAATATCAAAGAGGAGTATGTTTACCCTGTTTGGACTATGCAAAACAGTCT
The DNA here is from genome assembly GCF_031143425.1 of Pleurodeles waltl. Classification (NCBI taxonomy): domain Eukaryota; kingdom Metazoa; phylum Chordata; class Amphibia; order Caudata; family Salamandridae; genus Pleurodeles; species Pleurodeles waltl. Next base: position 1,081,099,238 of record NC_090444.1, on the reverse strand, counting down.
TTTTAATCTATGGACTCATAATAGTACAGGCAGTCCCCTGAAACCATTCCATCCTCTGCAAATAAGAAATTGAAGGACATCTACTGGGAGCTAGAGAAGACTAAATTGCCCAGACAGGTAGGCCTGGGTCAATTGACCAATGGTTTTATAGGGTTCAAGCCTACCTCGGATTTTGATAATTATATGAATGATATTGAGCCCTCATTTACAAAAGTCCTTTATATAAGGTTCAGGCTAGGCACCTTACCTCTTTCAACTCTGACTGTTACATGGAACGGTGAGCACGGAGGTAGTAAAATTTGTCCTGGATGTAAGAGTGCCGAAGAAACCAACGCTCACCTCCTTCTTTTTTGCCCCAAGTGCTATAAACAATGAAGCGTTGGATTGTCCTCTTGTGTTTTTCTCTTAGGTGCAACCCAGTATAAGATAGTGATAACATTATGGAGAGTGGATACGTCTCCGGTCATAGTTTTCTCTGTGACTAAATATTTGGAGAGCATATGGCCAATACGGAAAAAATTGTCTTCCCTATCACTAATTCACTTTCTGCCTAGTGGCAATCTAACCTTCATCATCTATTACGGTTTTACTGATTTTAGAACTTGCCTTTTTAATCTCATCATATCTGGACCACTTACACTTTATATAGTTAGGTTGTCCCGTGTGATAAGGTAGGACTTGCATCCATCCCCATATTTTGGAACTCATTCCATTTTCATTTTTATGGAATAATTTTTATTTCTATGTGTTTATTGTATTATGGTTGTCACTAGTAATGTTTCACATATGAGTTTCTGCTATGTTAAAATAAATTATTTTGGTCTAAAGCTTTGAAAATATATTCATTTCAGTATGGCATGCATAATCTATACTCTAAGGCATGGAGGACCATACTAGGTTTTTGCCTTTGGTCAGATGTCCTTCTGTCTGTGCTTTTAGGCCAATAATTGTTACTTCTGAGAAATGTATCTGTATGACATCTGCGCTTCTTTTATGACCCAAGGGTAGGTCGCTCCCCCTGCCGCTGCAGCTCCTCCAGCTCCTCCAGGTTCCTGAGTTCCTGAGACCCACCTCACAGTAAGTACGCCCCACCTCCCTGCCCCTCGCCCTGCCCCGCGCTACTCACCCTCTCTCCTGCTCCTGCTTCTTTTCTTCTTTTCTTCTTCTCTGTTCTTCCTCCTCGCTCCTCCTCTGTAATCTTCTTCTGCACTCTTCTTTTCCCCGTCTGCTCTCTTCTTCTGGGTGCTTCTCTGCCTCTCCTGTTCGCCTCTCTTCTTCTTCATCTTCTTCTGTGGTCTTCTGCCTGTCTTCTGTTCTTCTGTTCTTCTGTTCTTCTGTTCTTCTGTTCTTCTGTTCTCCTGTTCTCCTGTTCTTCTGTTCTTCTGTTCTCCTGTTCTTCTGTTCTTCTGTTCTTCCGGTCTTCTGTTCTTCTGTCTTCTGTCTTCGGCTCCTCTGCCTCCTCCGTCTTCTTCTCCCCGCGCCTGCCCACCTGCTCCTGCCTCATCCCCCTCCCTCACTCGCCTGCCCCTCTCTATCACCCCTACCTACCCCGTTCGCTATCTACCTCGCTCACTCCTCCTATCTACCTATCTCTCTATCTCACTATTTAACTCCCTCACTCTCCACCTCCTCCTATCTACCTATCTCTCTATCTACCTATCTCTCTATCTATCTATGTCTCTATCTACCTATTTCTCTATTTATCTACTTTCTCTATCTATTTCTCTATCTCTCCCCCCTTCCCGCCACCCCCTCTATTACCTATCTTCCTATCCTCTCACTCTACCTCTCACCCTCACCCACCTCTACAACCCCCATCCCCTATCTTCACAACCCTACTCCTATCTCTCTCCCTAATCTCCTAAACCTCCTAACACTCACCCCCCTCCAACCTTAAACCCCCCTCCCCCAGCTCTTCTCACTCTACCTGTCCCCCCCTCCCTCGCGCTTTCCCGCTGCGACCTCCTGCACACCCCCCAGCTCCCATTCGACCCCAGCTGACCCCTCCTCCCCCTCCTACCTCTTATGGCAGCCGCTGCGCGAGCGCGCTGCTGGCGCGCCAGAGGCGCGCCTGAGGCAAGCCCGTCTGCGCCCGTCCGCGCCTGGCCCGCGCCCAGCTCCACGACCCCTGGTCCCCGGCTCTCCCAAGCCCCGCTGATCCGCTACGACCGCACCACCCTCCACGCCCTCAACCCAGGGCGCTCCAACACATGCTTCCAAGCTCACCCCAAACGCACCCATGGACCCTTCGCCTGCAACTCCTGCAAACGCATCTTCCACCACGCAACTACCACGACCACAAGCCCACGCACCATCAACCACCTCAAGTGCATCCTGGTCAACGCTCGTTCCGTCCACAAGCACGCCGTTGAACTCTGGGACCTCCTGGGCTCCACAGCACCGGATGTCGCCTTCATCACGGAGACCTGGATGAACGCCTCCTCTGCTCCAGACATCGCCACCGCCATCCCCGAAGGCTACAAGATCTCCAGAAAAGACCGCACCAACCAAGTAGGAGGAGGTATCGCCATCGTCTTAAAAGACTCCATTAGCGTCACCACCTCCACCGAAGACACCCCTCTCGCCGCTGAACACCTGCATTTTCAGATTCGCACTGACCCCAGGACCACCCTCAGAGGATCCCTCGTCTACCGTCCTCCCGGACCGCGCTCCCCTTTCAGCGACGCCATCGCCGACTTCATCTCCCCTCACGCCCTCGCCTCGCCGGACTACATCCTCCTAGGCGACCTCAACTTCCATCTGGAACAAAACAACGACCCCAACACCACCACCCTGCTCGACAACCTCGCCAACCTCGGCCTCAAGCAACTGGTGAACACCGCCACCCACATCGCCGGACACACCCTTGACCCCATCTTCTCCGCCAGCAAACACGTCTTCTTCAGCCACACCTCCGCTCTACACTGGACCGACCACAGCTGTGAACATTTCACATTCCGACGCGAGACCCGCCACCTCCGCACTCAACCCATCCCTCATCGACAGTGGAACAAAATCCCTGAAGAGCAACTCTTCTCCGCATTCGCCGCCAACCAACCCACCCTCACCACCGACCCCAACGACGCAGCCCTCAGCCTCACGAACTGGATCTCCAACTGCGCAGACAACCTTGCTCCCCTCAAACGCACGCATCGACAGGCCAACACCAAAAAACCTCTCTGGTTCTCTGACACCCTCAAAGAATCGAAGAAAACTTGTTGCGCACTCGAGAAGGCCTGGCGCAAGGACCACACTGCTGACAATATGACCGCCCTCAAGAACGCTAGCCGCGAACACCACCACCTGATCCGCGCTGCCAAAGGAACTTTTTTACCGACAGACTGGACAAAAACAGCCACAACAGCAGAGAACTTTTTAGCATCGTCAAGGAGTTCTCCAACCCCAACGCCAACGCCGTCACGCCCTCACAAGATCTGTGCAACTCCCTCGCCATCTTCTTCCATCGCAAGATCAGCGACCTCCACGACAGCTTCGGACACCGGACCCAACCAAGCATCACCGAACCCACACCTCCGACCATCACCCTCAACGACTGGACCCACATCAACACCGAAGAAACCAAAACCACCATGAACTCGATCCACTCCGGCGCTCCATCTGACCCCTGCCCTCACTTCATCTTCAATAAAGCTGACGACATCATCGCCCCACACCTCCAGGCCGTCATCAACCCGTTTTTTTTCTTCTGCTACCTTCCCTGAATGCTGGAAACACGCCAAAGTCAACGCACTACTAAAGAAACCTACGGCTGACCTGAGCGACCTGAAAAACTTCCGCCCCATCTCGCTCCTCCCCTTCCCCGCCAAGGTAATAGAGAAGGCCGTCAACAAACAGCTGACCACCTTCCTGGAAGACAACAACCTGATCGACCCTTCACACACCGGATTCCGAACCAACCACAGCACTGAAACCGCCCTCATCTCAGTCACAGACGACATCAGAACCCTGATGGACAACGGTGAAACAGTCGCCCTCATCCTCCTCGACCTCTCGGCTGCCTTTGACACCGTCTGTCACCGCACCCTAATCACCCGCCTCGGCTCCACCGGGATCCAAGGCCAGGCCCTGGACTGGATCGCCTCCTTCCTCTCAAACTGATCCCAAAGAGTCTACCTCCCTCCGTTTTGCTCAGACCCCACGAGATCATCTGCGGCGTACCTCAAGGCTCATCACTCAGCCCGACACTCTTCAATGTCTACATGAGCCCCCTCACTGACATCGTACGCAAGCACGACATCATCATCACCTCCGACGCCGACGACACCCAACTTATACTCTCCCTCACCAAGGACCCCGCCAGCGCCAAGACCAACCTACAAGAGGGCATGAAGGACGTCGCAGATTGGATGAGGCTCAGCCACCTAAAGCTGAACTCTGACAAAACGGAAGTCCTCATCCTCGGCAACACCCCGTCCGCTTGGGACGACTCCTGGTGGCCCACGGCCCTCGGCACCGCACCGACCCCCGCAAACCACGCCCGCAACCTCGGCTTCATCTTGGACCCTCTTCTCACCATGACCAAGCAAGTCAACGCCGTGTCCTCCGCCTGCTTCCTCACCCTCCGCATGCTCCGCAAGATCTTCCGCTGGATCCCCGCCGACACTAGAAAAACCGTGACCCACGCCCTCGTCATGAGCCGCCTGGACTACGGCAACACCCTCTATGCTGGGACCACAGCCAAGCTCCAAAAACGCCTGCAACGTATTCAAAACGCCTCGGCCCGCCTCATCCTCGACGTACCCCGCAACAGCCACATCTCCACACACCTGAGACACCTTCATTGGCTCCCAGTCAGTAAAAGGATCACCTTCCGACTTCTCACCCACGCACACAAAGCCATCCACAACAAGGGACCGGATTACCTCAACCGTCGCTTCTGCTTCTATGCCCCCACCCGTCTCCTCCGTTCCTCGGGCCTCGCGCTTGCTGCCGTCCCTCACATCCGCAGCTCCACAGCGGGTGGGAGGTCCTTCTCCTTCCTGGCAGCCAAGACCTGGAACTCCCTCCCCACCAGCCTCAGGACCACCCAGGACCACTCCGCATTCCGGAGACTCCTAAAAACCTGGCTCTTCGAGCAGCAGTAACCCCCTCTTTTTTTCCCCTAGCGCCTTGAGACCCGCACGGGTGAGTAGCGCGCTTTATAAATATTAATGATTTGATTTGATTTGATTTGATTTATCTGATAGTGTATTTTTTTTTCTTTTTTATTTAATAATTTTGTGTTACTTGTGTTACGTTTATGGCTATAGGCCAAAATAAAGTAAATGAGAGCTGATCCTCAGGATTGTAGCAAAAAAACAATTCACATAACAACAGAAAAACAAAATAAAAAATGAATTAAATTAAATTAAATATTTTACCAGGTAAACTGTAATGTTGGTGCTTTAAAAAAAATTATAATATGTTGTATATCTCAATTTGAACAAATGTCTTTCCAACCTACAGGTTGGTGTGCCCGATATTAAGTCCTTGGATTTCAATTGAGTGTCAAAAATGTTCTAGGCCTCTTCTTACAATGTGTGTCAGTTACTTCAAAATTATAGTATTCGAAAAATGGCTATGGTCAGACTGAGCTTTTTCTGCACAGTCTGTCTGATATATACTTTGGATACATGTCTCTGGGTGACTCAGGTTTATTTCAAGCCACTTCAGAGGACATGTTGATGTGATTGGGTGCACACTAAGTATAGGTGTTGTCCTTAGAGAAACCAAATAATGCATGTGTATTGTTGTTATCTTGCACATTCAATGGACCGGGAATTGGCTGCTCTTCTGAGACACTCTGCAATTTTGGCAGTTCATCCTTTGGAGGCTTGAACATTAACAATGAAGCAAGCCATTCATTGAATGTTGCATTGAAAAGTGTCACTGATTAAACTGACCTTAGTCAGAATTCTGTAGGAGAGAGAGATGCTTGGTGCACCATTGTCTCTAGTGCTCATGTATTGGTTGCAGCATAGAGTTCATATCAACTTAAGAGACTGGGGATGTTCCAGATGTAGGTCCAAAATTATTTTGTTCAGACAGTTTATGGCGTAGACTAAACTCAGTGGAATAAATCTGATTGTTGGTAGTGATTATATGTTTCAGAAATAATTGTGGCTTCTGCTAGAAATAGAAAGCTGAAGGACTTCATCTATCATCACTCTGAAAATAAGGAAATCTCTTCAAAAAATGAGGGTGACCATTTGGATGCGGAGTCTCACTATGCTCCCATAATGTGTAATTTTATCTCTCTTTCGGATAATTGGATCTATGTATATAATAGTATGCATATTGATGACAACTATTTATTTATTTATAATTTGCTGAATTCAAATAAGGATCTTCATTATTCTAAGTAGCATAATCCTGCAAATCAAATGTTCTTTCAGCAGTCTCTCTATCCCAGTCATCTGAAATAGAATTTGGAATAATAATGTCTTTAATTGAAACGTTTATCACATAAAGTGATGGCAATGCCTCAGTAGGTCCCATTATCTCATACAGAACGTTTTTCCAAACTATGCTTTCAGGCATAAGATAAGGCCTGATGTTTGTAGTGTAGAGAACGCTTTGGGTTCTCTGGAATGAAGAATGTCGCTGTAGTTCATGAACCACAAGGGGGACAATTGTTCTTGCAGGGACTAAGTGCCCATCAGTTGTAGCAGAACAACAATCATTGTTGGCAGCCACATGATGAAAAGTAAAGTAACCAAAGTGGTCCAAGCATAGGACAAAGGGGGAATCAAGTACTTGCCACAAAACCAATTATAGGCACAAAGCAATCTCTAGTGTGAAGTGACTGTGGAGTGTTTTGAAAAGTCCTCTGTACAATATTCAGAGTCATTCTCATAATTGATTAGATCTTGGAAAAGTATTGTCCTGAATTATGTTGAGCCTTGTGGTAGGTCATAGTAATGCACATCAAAATTGCACACACGATTCCAAAAAGAAAGGTTCTTCATAGACCAATAGGTTCTACATACCACAGAAAAGAAAAAGTTATTTCTTTTAAAGCACAGGCCCTCACTCACCTTACGGTGACATGCTTCATCATAGGGCTGTGCTCCTCGTCAGGCTGGCGCTGCAATGCCTGACGGGCCCCACGAGGGGGCTCTTTGCCGGAGATCTTGTTTAAGGAGAAATGCACAACCGGTCAAAAAGAAGTGTGGAGGATTGGTATAGTAGTGGTTAAAATTGTCTAGAGGTAGAAAATAAATACGTCTTTAATTTGGTGTAGATACCTCTGACAAGGTTAAAAACAATAAATAGGGAAATGGTAAAATAATGTCTACGCTCCCCATAAAAAGAGAAATTATTATTAATAGCAATTACTGACTCTCACATTGGGGAGTAGTATAAATGAAGCAAGTAGACACAGGGTCCCCTGTGCTACTCTACATCACAGGTCAACATGTTTCTCGCTAAATGGTAGTCAAAAATGATCTTAGTGCGATTCGTCAGGACCTTAATAAACGTACCTAATCCTTTAGATATTTGGAAAACCCTTATTTAGGGAGAACAGAGCCCTCATAATTTATATGTAGGGCCTCATCAGGGAAAGTAATAACTTGAAGCTATCCTTGGATATGGATAGAATCGTGTCGGAAGACCTAATGGTATCAACACTCCCTGGAACTAGGTCATAGTAAACCAGGGAGTTGCTCTGAACAGTAGCAACTGTAGTAATGGGAGCATCAGATTAGTCAGCAGGAAAAAATATTGCTCTGCATAGAATTGGAAACATAGTGTACTCTAATATCCCCAGGTGGGAACGCAAGCTAGTAATGTTATTGTTTTGTTCAAAGGGGAATTCATTCAAAGTAGGTAGAGGCTGAGAGGTTCTAGTGCGAATGTTTCTTGGTGTCTGCGATGGTCTTCTGCAGAGCATTGGCAACATAGTGCTTTTTCATGGTTGATGGACACCCATCTATTTCCCACTGAGTCAAACAAACAAAGGAGGCAGGATAACAGTGCTGTTGCCTTTTACCCCAAGAACAGCAACAGGTATCAGTAAGACTGTTCAAACACTTGTTTGTTGTGAATCTTTTCACAAACTAGGTCCGCAGTATTGGGAACCCACCATCATCAGCAGTTATAACCTTCTTTACATAGGTGGCGGTGTCAGAGTGTCAGAGTGATTGACATTAGACAGTTTGACTCTGACTTCTTGGATACTCTGCAAAATATTCAAACATTTCTCCAAATCAAGATTATCTTCCTCCACCACCTTCCCAGGATTGTCTAAGCCGGGAACAGAGATAGGAACACAAGAAAGAACCTCGTATACAGAGAGGCCACCTAATACTCATCTAGGCAAGGCATTTAATTCTCTCTGGACCTCTTACAGATAATGGTACCAACTAAGTCCTGAACTTAGTAACTTAACCGTCAAGACTTGTTAAATCATTCTGTTAGCTGTTCATCTAAGTCATTATATTCAGCCCTAAACAGGTTACTGAATTGCAGACAAACTCCTAGAGCAGATATTGAATCCCTGTAAGCCTTAAAGGCAAATGCAGGCCTGTTGTCTGAGTGGAATGAATGTTCTCCCCCTTTCGTTACCAGACACTGCAAATCCTTCATGACTGCTAAAGCACTTTCATTGCTCTCTGGCCAGACCAATAAGAATCAAGAACATGAATTGATTGCCACTAATATGTGCATATATTGGGTAACAGAAGTTAATGGACCGCTGTGGTCCAAATAAATCACCCTGTAAGGGATGTTGGAGACTTTGAGAGGAACTTGCAGGGGTCTCTTGACAGTGGAATGCTTAATTTGTTGACAAATGTCACACATCTAACATACTCTCTAGTCTGTTTATATAAATAAAGCCACCAGTAGCTTTGCTGTAGCATTGATACGGTTGCATTGACCCCTGCATGGGCAGATGACAAAAAATAGCTGTCTGCACAGCTGCAAGAATCTTTTCAGTAGAAACAAAACATGCTTGGCTGGACTTGTATTCTACAAGAACGGCCTATCCATAATTGAAGGTCGCAAAGGTATAACCTGAGTGTCTTGATATGACTCGGATAACCAGGCTGGGCTTATTGCCCCTAGTTTGTAAATATTTAGGGGCAGATTCATCAAAATGTCGTGCAGCGCAGTTCACCAGGGCACCTTGCCGCAATGTATTGCTCGACAGGGAGAGGGCTAGAATGCTCCTTATTTAGTTTTGTATAGTGTATGCCTTTCCTCTTGTAGTTCTGGTGCACTATGTGCTGCCTACTGCAAATGCAGGCACCCTTGCACCATGCACTGCAGGCAGGTTCCTGCAGAAAAAATATTCTTTGATGCTTTTTCCTTTTCTAGGTGTCCTTGTTAAGCCTCCCCTGAAAAGGTGTAGCATTTGATGCATTCCCAGGTCTACCACTTATGATAATTCTAGGAATGTGCCACAATCCATGGGGGAGGTGTTGGAACACCCATGGGTAGAGGTGGTGGGACACTCATGCTCCATCCATGTAACCCCTCTATGGGCAAAGTAATGCAAGACAGCAACTTGTGATGGTTTGTGTTGCTCCAGATTTAGCAAGCAACACAGGGCCATGCAGTGTAGGCTTGTGTGGCTTGGTAAATCTCTAAGTTTTGCATTACCCTGAATCCCCTTACATGGTGCAAGGGTGATGCGAAACCTTTATTAAATATGCCCCTAGGTCTCTAGCATGTCCACTTGCCCAGCACACAAGATATCAGTATGTTTATTTGCCCACTGTTTTGATGAAAAGACAGGAGAAATCAAGCCTTACAAGGGCTTTACTCACTCAGAATAGAGTGGCAAGTGAGTATGTCTAAAGATGCAAAATCCCTAGCAGGATTGCAGTTTCTTCAGTGTGTCAAGAGACAAGCAGCAAAGAAGTTGAAGGAAATCAGGAACCAACCCCTTGCTCTCGTTGGATAAATTGGTTCCTCTGAAGATCACAACTCTGTCCACCTTAGTCAGATGCGTATCTTAGTCATCATCTGTAAGATAGATGGGATCAATTTAGGATAATAACTCAGGATCTGGTTATAAAATCCTCCACATTTCGCCCTGACAATTGGCTAGTACTCTTCTTGTGGTTCATAGTCAAATGTCAAAATGAGAACTGCAACCAGTTGAAACTAAAGGAAGTTAGATGCTCGCTTTTAGACTCTATGTTTGAACTTACTAACCTACTGCAAATATCAAGGGTTGTTTTGGATTTTTTTTTTACCAGGTTGGTCATTAAACCTGTGCTATGAGCCTTTTGCACCATGTAGGTCCACATATGCAAATTCAGATTCCTATAGTCTTAAACTATCCTAAAGATTTGTCTGGTTGGGAAAAAGGGGCATGCTTATTGGTGAAAGGCATGGTGCTATGATGTACTGGAACTGCAACTGATCTAAAATTATAAATCCCACTCCGCTTGGTTTCTGTATAAGGCTAGCCTCCGCCGCCCGCCAGAATCAGAATCAGGCCCATAGTCTTTCAGTTTGACAGGAGCTGTCAGTCGTGGGCGCAAAGTATACCTATCCCCACCTCTTCTCATCACAGTGTCAGTTGGGGAAGGATCCCAGATGGACTTGCGAGTCGCCCCCTCTGCCACGACAGCACCATCGGAGGGCTCAGTCTCATCAAGGGGCAACTGCAGGGAATCAGAAGAGAGCCCGTCCTGCACTGGAGAACTCTGATCCATACCTCCCTTCTGCAGGAGGGTAGGTGCACACGAAACTGGCAACGGAGAATCAGGTGTGGGCAAGTAATAGGGTTTAAAGAAAGACACATTCCTAGTCACAATCTCACTGCCTCATTGGGCCGCAACCATCGTGCCTTTCACATTCACCACTGTCCATGGGCTAGATTCAAATGGAAGCCTGAATTTGCCTCCTGCGTATCTATTTTTTCCCAAAACCCAGTCTACTGCTTTCAAACGTCGCACCCGGGCTCGCCTCTTCTGAGACATCCGATCATTCTGCACTTGACGATTTCGCAAACGACCAGCTACTTGATCATGAAGCCCAATCGAAGTGTTCACTTGGGGCAACGTATCTCTCACACCCTTTAAACGGCACACTTCACTAGGAATAGCACCTGTGGTAACATGGGGAGTCAGGCGGTACTCCCTCAGAAACTCAGAGCACATTCCACATCCTTGTTCTGAGAGACCGCAATTCACAGCACTTTATTTAATGTTCTCATGAAGCGTTCAGCTTCCCCATTGGCTTGGGGCCAGCGAGGAGTGATTTTTCGATGATGAATGTCATGTGACGCCAGATACTCTGCAAACTGGTGGCTCAAAAAAGGGGGACCATTATCAGTTCTCAATTCTCTGAATATGCCATGGGTGGCCATGATTTTTTCTAAACATGGCACCACTCGATCAGTAGTAGTGGAGTTCAGGACTTCCACTTCTGGGTATTTGGAGAAATCGTCTATGGCAACCAACATATGCCGCCCATCAGGATGACTGCCTAAATCAACACTCACTCGATGCCACGGAGTGGGGGGAATCGGCTCTGTGATGATAGGAGCTGGCATGTCAGCAGGGCTGAGGATCTGACATGTGTGGCAATGTTGAATCGTCTGTTCTACCCTGGCATCCATGCCGGGAAACCATACTTTGCTCCTCAGTCTCGCTTTGGTCTTTACAATCCCTTGATGAGAAACATGAGCTAAATCAATAGTTTGTTGCTGCAATACTTCAGGAATTACCAAACGATGACCTCGCAGCAAACACTCTTCGGGTGACACTACCAATTCTTGTCAAATACTGTACAGGGAGGACAATGTTACTTTGGCTTCTGTCATTCTACAAAACATGTTTTGTTACAGTAAGTGCCACTTCCCATCACGAACACACAAGATGGCTATCTGCAACACTTTGTCTGCTTGGGTGGCCCCTTGAATTTCCTGGATAGAGATAGGACGTGGTCTTGACCGTTCCACCACCAACCTTACATACTCCTCCACATCCTCCGACTCCACTTCCTCCTGAGTAGTGAGGGGTCTGGTGTGTCTGGACAGATAATCTGCCCGGTTTTGGGCTCCTGGTCGATACACCACCACGAATTGATACTCCTGAAGCTGGAGGATCAATTTTTCTATTCTGGGTGGAGGTTGAGATGCGGATTTGTTGAACAGAGGTATCAAGAGCTTGTGATCTGTATGTACTATAAACGGATGGCCGTAGATATAAAAATGAAAATGACGACAGCCCCAATGGACCGCCAGCGCCTCTTTTTCTATGTGAGAGTAGCGTTGTTCTGTGGTCGTCAAAGCCCTACTTGTATAGGCTACAGGGGCCCATTCGCCATCTGTTCCCTTCTGAGACAAAACTGCTCCAAGACCTACGGGACTGGCATCCACGGATATCTCAGTGTCTTTGGAAGAGTCAAAATACACTAACGTGGTGTCCGCAGACAACGCTCGTTTAGTTGCTTGAAAGGCCTCATCATGGAGAGCGGTCCACTCCCACAGAGTGTGGGTTTTCGTAAGTTCCCTTAACGGTGCCGTGAGAGATGTCAGATTTGGAATGAATCTTCCGCAGTAGGTCACCATTCCTAAAAAACTACGGACCTCTGTGTCAGAGGTAGGAGGAAATGCCGACTGGATATCAGCCACCTTTTCTGGATCAGGCCGGACCCCTTGTGCCGAGAAATGGTAGCCAAAGAAAGCGATATCTTGTTTCAGGAATTCGCATTTCTCCCTGTGTAGCGTCAGTCCGTTTTGTCGAAGCCTGTGGAATGTAGCACAGAGTCTCTTAAGATGCCCTTCCACAGTGGGAGCATGCACAAGAATATTGTCACTCACGTTGATGACCCCTTCGAGCCCAGCCAACACCCCACGAATCGTGTCCTGAAACACCTGAGCGGCACTGGCAATGCCGAAGCTTAGACGCTTGTACCGCCTCAGCCCCACGTGGGTTGAAAATGTGGTTATAGCCCTTGATTGAGGGGGGAACAACAGTTGGTGATATCCTGCCCGAAGGTCCATCTTAGAGAACCAACGTGATCCACTGACCTCTGCCACAATGTCATCCACCGTTGGTGTGAGATGCCGCTCCCTCCGAATGCCCATGTTTGGCAACCTCATGTCCACACATATGCGCACCTCGCCTGGTTGATTTGGCTTGCGGGTGACGACTATGGGCGAAACCCAGGGTGTTGGCCCCTCAACCTTCTCAATAATGTCAGCTTTTTCCAATTTGGCCAACTCCTCTTCCACCTTTGGCCTCAGGTGGAATGCTATGCGTCGATGTTTCAGGGCCACTGGTTCGATCGTTTTGTCGATGTGTAGCTTTACCTGTTGTTCCTTCATACAACCAATGCCTTGGAAAATGTCCGAGTATTCTTCTTCCAGACTTTCTAAATCCCCCACATGGACACTGAAAGCAAAAGTGATTAGTTCCAGTTCCTCGGCTGTGCGACAGCTCAATAACATCCCTGTTCCAGTTTTCGTGACATATATCTTTGCTCTGGTGGCAATGTCCTCATGCACGATGTCTGTCGTGAACACACCTGCCAGTGCAATTGGTGTTGCTGACCCAAATGCATATACCTGCAAGGTGGTTGGCCGAAGTTGGGGGCGAGTGGGAAGCTACCGGAATACCGACTGCAAGAATATTTATCGAAGTTCCAGTGTCAATGAGGGCAGGCACTTGATAACTGGCAATTTTCACTCTAAAACCTCGGAATTCTCTTCCCCCGCACATTGCCTGGTTGAGTGGTGTGGATAACATACACTGTACCTTCCGGTTCGTCGTCATCACCCATGTCCAGCACCTCATTCTGTTGTTGGATGGTTTGGACCGCATGTATAACTTCCTGTCCCCCTGACTTGGGCTTCGAGGCGACCTGCAAACTTTTGCGAAGTGGTTGAGACGTTGACAGTTTGTGCATTGCTTCCCCATCACTGGACATTTTCCTTGGTGCGGATAAGCTCCTCCACACATGTAACAGGTGCGACCCGCTCCCTCCGATTTGTTTTTTTCCTTTCTTTTTGTGGGTGTCGCCGCCACCACCGCATTTACAGGTTCTGCCTTTATGGGTTTTGCGAGTGCCGACTCCATATGTGCCGCCCTCACACGAAACAGTTCCTTTGAGCGACCCATTGTTAGCATGCCCGTCATTGACATGCATGGGACCTGTAAAATATGCTCTCTCAACTTGGTAGAGTGACAGCCTTGAATGATCTCGTCAGCCGGATCAGGTAATGTACATGTACTCGCCAAGTCCCTGAGTCTAGCATAGAAGACATCAACCGACTCTTCAGGGAGTTGCCTGGCTTGCCTGAGAAGGAAACGCTCATAGTCAGGATTCGCCAAGGGCTCAAAATAGGCTGTGATTGCACGTTTCAAAGTTTGATATGTTAACGGGGGCCTTCTTCTACCACCGACTGGCTGACCTTGTGGACCGCAGGCCCACCCAAGTGCAAGAGCATCGGCCTTCTCCTTTCAGGGTGTATTGCTGCTGCCTCAAAATAGTTTTCCAATTGCTCCACCTATGTTTTCCATTTAGCGGCATGTGCTGATGGAGGACTATCAATTAGAAACGGTTCCAGCACCGGAAACAAATTCATGGTGCTGACAGGGTATATGTGCAAATAGGCCCCACTTGAAGCTGTGATGACGTCCGCCCAGGGGGCTAGGGTGTACAGAGTGCTCTGTGTTAGCTGTGCAGGCACACAGTTATCTATAGACACAAAAATGTGCAGGCCTCCTGCCACACCACAGAACAGCTGAGATGGATTTCTTCTGCTTTCCCCACCTACGCAGCCTTCCTTGGGTGTTGTAGCAGTGTGTAAAGCTTTTTCTTTGCTCCTGTCACTCACCAGGAGTCCAGTGGATGCAGCACCCTCCTTGGATGCAATTGACAGTGCTCCCCACGTACTTTCCTCTAATCTCCAGATGGGGGCGTGGTCACAGCCAGCTGCCTCGGCTTCGCACCACCCGGTGTTTTTCCGACTGCCCCATCGCTCCTCACGCCCCACTGACTGGTGGGGGTGTGGCCGCCACCACAACCGGCGTCTGCACGACTCGAGCGGACACACGGCAACGCCTCCTGCCACCCAGCCACTTGGACTGCCGCTGACACCAGCGCTCTCACAGCTGAGGCAGACACCTCGCTGCTGCCCAGCCATAGAGTCCACCGCCGAGCAGACTCACCGCAGGGCTTTCCTCCACGCAGCTGCAGAGGCCGACGCCTACACCAGCTCTTGCTCAGCTGAGGTCGATGCCACATTGCCGGACCCCAGGTACACACTGGGCTCCACACCCCGCCCGTCATGCCAGCAACGCGGGCCACATGGGGTGAAAACTGACGATAATTGGAGGTGCGAGGGCCGTCTCCCGGTCTCGTCGCCACTTTGTTGTGCACTCGTTATGGTTGCTGTATCAGCCGGACCTAGAGGGGGGGTTCAGCAATGAAATGATACCCAGCACACAGTAGTCATCAGTGGGGAACTAACTCTTGGCGCGAAAACCAAGACCTTTTATTGCTTTGCCTCCTTATGTCAGGAGTAAATCAACAGGACAATATTCAGAGGGGTTTCTACCCAGCCGCATACCAGTGGCTCGTGTAGATCACCCCCTGCCAACCAACCTTATTGGTAGCGACATAACACACTAGACCTAACCATTGATGCAAGCTCTTTTGGGTGAAGCGCAAAGTTGGTATGAGTCTGTCGAAGCACGAGGGTCAAATCCAGAAAGGCATCAATATGCTAATTGGAGAGAACTAACTGTAGTTTGGAAGGAAATTCAGCATTTGCAAATTTAACTGCAGGACACAACCGCATAGAATGGAAAATTTGGTGTTAGTGACATATGTGAACAAGCAAAGGGGCACAAGGTCGAAGTCTTCAAAATCATTAACATGTCAGCTACTAACCTGAGGGGAAGACATCTCCTCTTCCTAGATGTTACTCATATAATGGGAAGAGACAACGTTAAGGCAGACAATCTAAATCATATAATCCTGCTTTCTCAAGTATTGTCCATATCCAAGAGACTCTTTCAAATGAAATGCAAAATGTTTGGGAAACTGCCACAGGATCTCCTTGTTTCCCCCATCAGTGTTCAGGTCCCCTGTTTCTTCTCCGGGAATGTGGGAAAAGGTGTTTGGTCAGTGGATGCTATTTCAGCAATATGGCCTAAGAAGCTTCTTCATGCTTTCTCCCCTTTCCCATTAATCCGCAAGATGTTGACAAGATTGCACAAAGGGGACAAGAAGTAGTTCAAGTGTCTAGTGGTTGCATTCTGGCCCAAGAAGTCATTGTTACCCATTCTCATTTAATTGGCAATCTAAACCTGTTTGATTCTTTCTCTATTTCCCATGATGAACCTGGAAATTTACCACAGAGGCTCCACTTTTCTGTTTGGAAGTTGTGAACAGGGGGTTGCAGAATAACAGAGTCCTGAGGCACTTAGTTTTTGCAATACAAGAGTCTCGTGGACCACTGATGTTAAAGTGATATACAAGACATTTGAGGAATTTTCAGAAACGGTATACAGATAATTCACTACCCCCTTTAGAATGTGATCTAGTAGCAGTTCACCACTTCCTGTGGGGTGGGCTTTTTGGTAAGCTACCAGTATCGACATTGAAAGTTCAGTGGGCAGGTTTCAGAGCACTTAAAAGCCGTTGAGATAAATTGAAAGATACGATTTCGTAATTAGGTTAGTGGAAGGAGATCGGATCATTGCTTACTTTGTGTGATATGTCCTGGATTCTGAGAGTCTAAAGTGGTCACTCATTTGAATCACTTTTGGACATCAGGTTTCTCACAATTGAGAAGGTATTTTTGGTGGTGAACATCTTAACTAGATGGATGGGGGGGAATTGGGGTCCTGTTGGCAAGTGAACCCATTCTGGGTATTAAGGAAGATGGGGAAATCCTTAGGTTAGTTACCTCTTTTACGCCAAAAATAACTGTCCCCTTTCACAGAGAGCAATAAGTTGTTCTTCTGGTATTTTAATGAGTTTTTTCTTTCTCTTACGAGGCTGGGCGTCACTTATTGGCTCTTAAGATGGGTTTGTGAAATTTACTTAGAAAGAGTTTCATGTTTCAGCAAAGCAGATAGTCTTTTTGTCTCATTTGAGTTTTCAGCAAGGTAAGACTCTACAGTGTCTCATAGTAGACGAATTAAAGCGACGATAGCATTAGCTTATCCTCTAGCAGAAATAATGATGCCTAACGGAGTTCAAGGACATTGGGTAGAGCTCAAAGGAGTTCCTTTGTCTAACATTTGCAGAAATGTTACTTGGGCAGGTCAAAATACCATTTTCAATGAAGGGAACAAATTCAGTGTAAGGGTCTTATGTTCTTCACAACACTAAACTCTTGGATATTCTTGAAATAGATTAAGCATAAATGTGATTTTGTGGTGATGAATATCTGTGTAAAATGAAGGCCTTCAGTAGCTTTGGTATGGCGCTTTATTAATAAAGGAGTGGAGGAGATGGGATGTGGAGGTAATGGTAAATAAAAATGTACAACCTAGTTTACGAAAAAAACATCTAAAATAAGTGTCTGAAATAACATTCTCGAACATTTGTCAAATAATTAAAGTAGATAGAAACTTCATAGTTGATGCTGTGAAAATGCAAGTTAGTAAATCTGACGAATTCAACATCGAACAGGTGCTAACATAGTTTGAGGTCAGCGTCGGACTTAATTAATGCAGCCCTACACTAATGTTATTTACTAAAACATTTTCTGTGTCACCTCAGAGCTTCCTGAGCTACTCTGGCATTCATCTTCATCCCCCCGACCAGGTTTTAAATTTGATGCAGCAGCATGGTTCAGGAACTGCCACACTTTGTTTAACTTTCGAGGGACATGGTGGCTTTGTTCTGACAACCACTTACACACGTCTCCAGCCCTGACAAGTGTTTGCATTAATTTGGGCCTGATATCTGCTGCTGCCACAGGTCTGACAACCCCGTACAGGCATTGCTTCACAGGTAGAAGGAACCGCAGAGGGTCCGTGACTGGTGCAGAATAACAGATAAGGCAAATCCTCTGTGACCTCGGCAGCTCTTCTACAGCAATCTAGCTGATTGTCAAATCGAAAAGGGAATTAAAGTGAAAAAGCCACCTGTACATGTACACACACGCACACCAGCATTTTTAGGTGCCACGCTGTGTTGGCTGGGGCAACAGAAGGCTTATGTTTTATTGCATTTTGACCTTTCAGTGATGTTGTTATTCTATCCACAATGGGAGGGCAGAGATTGTACATTCTGTTAGTGGAGAAGGTACGAGAAACGCACTGGTCAATCTACCTTTAGCAAAATTATTTCTGATGCTTGCCAAGTGACGGGACATTTACCCATCTTGCTCTCTTACAACAGTATGTGAAAATGAAGCCATTGCTGGACTGTAATGGTAGCTTTCCACGTCTCCATTACGCACTGAACGCATCTTTCTGTGTTGTTAAAATCATTTTTCCAATTATGCCGTCAACGTGTACCAATATTGCACTTTTAGTTTCCTTCACAGTTTATGTATTCTCCACAGTACATCTACTCAGTTACCACAATGCAGTCCAGTATCACTATTTAAGGCTAGTGAGCTTACAGAGTGCAATTAGCGAGTCAGCAGAGTTCATGCCGTCCTCAGACTAAGAAAACAGCATCCACTGAATGACCTGGTGCTCTAATGAAAGCAGCATCATGATTGCTTCGAATGGCAGTGACTGCCACTCAGACACAGCCCTGGGGTCTCTGCAGTTTCTGCTGTCAGGCTGTTAGACACAGCTGGGCTGGAGAAACCTAAGTGGACATGACTGTTTGGTCGGCCTCAGACAGCCGGCCAAAACACATGCACACTTAGGTGCACACTCCCCTCCTCCCCCTTCCCACGCACATGACCCACTACTCCTTGCACTGCTGGCTGAACCAGCAGATGAAAAATAAAACAATAGTGTGACTATTTATTTTCATCTCCTGGCTTTTGGCCAGGGGGCCAACGCTCCTCCGCCATTGCGGAGGAGCCGCCCTAGGTTATTCACCCAGCATTTGCAGTGACTAAAGCAAAGATACATTTATTCCAGCCACCCTCAGTCTGAACAGCCACTGCAGCTCTGACAGCTATACCATGGGGTTCAGCCACCCTCCAGAGTGGTGGGTTATCCTCCCAAGATTTTTTTTTAAAAAGATTGACAAATGGTGCATTTGAAAGGAGTTAAATTTAGTGAGAAAACAAGATTTATAAAGCAGTGGGAACATATAGGCCCTTATTACGACCCTGGCGGTCGGTGATAAAGTGACAATAATACCGCCAACAGGCTAGCGGTAACTACTGCCATTTGGCTGTCCGAAAGACAGCCAAATTACCACACCGACCACCAGGGCTGAAACAGCAGTCACCACTGCAGTAGCTGCCTACAGTCAGGTGGAAGACAAAGTTCAAATTATTATGACAACAAAATCTGCCACCTATTCTGGGGCAGTACCAACGCCATTAAAAGCCTGGCAGAAACACATTACAGAAGTGAAATGACTCACCATTGGAGCCACAGGGAAGAACCAAGCGGCCATTGAACAACTGCAAGTATTTCCGATGATCTTCTACGTTATACTGTACCACAAACACCAACGCCGGCGAAGACGACGACGGTGAGTACAGCCGCCTAGCACACAAGGGAGGGGGGTAGGAAAACGAGATTGACACACACATGCACCACACATACCCCATACAGACACCATACACACACCCAGCTGCACAAGAAAACAATTTATCCCCATAAATCTGCTGACTAGTGCAAGGATAACAGGTGATTTGAATAAGATCAACACAAAATTAATAATATGATTTGCCAATGCAAAAGATATGTACAAATGTATAAAAAAGAGACACTGCCCAGTCCTCAGTTCACAGGGGCCACATGGCCACAGGGCAAAGTCCAAGGCCCCACTCGTTACCTGCACCAATACGTAGAGAACACTGCAGGGGCATCAGGTGGCAAATAGGCAGTCACCTGAGGGAGAGGAGAGGCACCTCAGACGGATGCGGAAACAAGACCACTGGTTCTGAAGGGGGCAACAAGCTCTGTGCTTGGTCCTGGGGAGTGCAAGGCCATAGTCTCTCAAGTGGGTGTCTCCACACTGGTTCTGGAGGGGGCAACAAGCCCTGTGCTTGGTCCTGGGGAGTGCAAGGCCACAGCCTCTCAAGTGGGTGTTTCCTACACTGGTTCTGGAGGGGGCAACAAGCCATGTGCTTGGTCCTGGGGAGTGCAAGGCCGCAGTCTATGGAGTGGGTGACTTGCCCACTGGTTCTGGAGGGGGCAACATGACCTGTGCTTGGTCCTGGGGAGGCCATGGCCACAATCTCTTAAGTGGGTTTCTCCCACACTGGTTCTGGAGAGGCCAATAAGCCCTGTGCTTGGTCCTGGGGAGTGCAAGGCCCCAGTCTCTCAAGTGGGTGAATACCCCACTGGTTCTGGAGGGGACAGGCTGCACAGCAGCCCATGGAGGCTGGATCACATGGCGTCCACTGGTTGTGACGGCTGCACTTTGCTGGTGGTGGTAGTGGGAGGTTCCTGCTCAGCCCCTGCATCCTGTGCTGGCTGCACTGTGGTGGTAGTGGGAGGCTCCTGCTCAGCTCCTGCACTTTGTGATGGCTGCACTGTGGTGGTGGTGGTAGGGGGAGACTCCTGCTCAGCCCCTGCACCCTGGTATTGCTGCACTGTGGTGGTGGTAGTGGGAGGCTCCTGCTCAGCCCCTGCACCCTGCGATGGCTGCACTGTGGTGGTGGTGGTAGTAGGAGGCTCCTGCTCTGCCCCTGCACTCACAGATGGCTGCACAACCACGGCTGGCGGTGGGGGCCCTGTGACAGCTGCTGGTGCAGACTCCTTCCCCTTTTTGCTTGCTGGTGTAGGCTCCTTCCTGTTCTTGTTTGCTGGTGCAAGCTCCTACCCCTTCTTGCGTGCTGGGGCAGGCTCCTTCACAATTCTGCTGGCTGGTGAAGGCTCCTTCCCCTTCTTGCTTGCTGGTGCAGGCTCCTTCCTCTTCTTGCTTGCTGGTGCAGGCTCCTTCACCTTTCTGCTGGCTGGTGCAGGCTCCTTCCTCTTCTAGCTTGCTGGTGCAAGCTCTTTCTCCTTTCTGCTGGCTGGTGCAGGCTCCTGCCCCTTCTTGCCAGATTGTGCATGTTCCTTTCCCTTTCTGCTGGCTGGTGCAGGCTCCTTCCCCTTTTTGATGGCTAGTACAGGCTCCTTCCCCTTCAGTATTTGTGGTCTGGAATCCTTTCCATCACAATTAGGTGCTGATGGAACTGAGCCCATGGACCGTTTGGCTAAGGTGCTTGGCTGGGTTCTTGATACCCTGGCCATACGTGCAGGATGGGGAGGAGGAGTAGGGAAGAGATCAATGGTGGAAAGGAAAAGCTTTTTAGGGAAACTGGGGCGGGAAGAGGGAGAAGTAATGGAAGTGGAGGATGAGGGAGTGGTTGGTGGAGGTGTTTGTCTACTGCATTTGGGGGCAGGTGCATGGGTTTTATGCTGTTGTGAGGTGGATGGCTGTTGGGTGTCTGAGTGCTTGAGTTTGTGTACCTTAGGAGGGGGGGACAGACACAGTGAGAGAGGACACAGGGGATGTGTGCATGGATGTTGTGGAGGTGTCTCCCAGTGAGGTGTGTGTTCTGCTGGGTGTAGTGATGATGCAGATAGTGGATGATGATGTAGTGCATGCAGGTGTGAGTGTGGATGTAACTGGGTGGGAGGTAGAGGAGGAGGAGGTGGGGGAGACAGTGGGAAGAGTTGATGTTGTAGTGTCTGCAACTGGATGGTGTTTGTATGAGTACCTTTGGGATGAAGTGTGGTGCTTGTGTTTGCCTGTGACACTCTTGGGTGTGCATGCACATCTGGCTGTGTGCTTGGGATGTGTTAGGGTTGAGGAGAATGGGACTGGGAAGTGGAAGTTGGAGGGGGGACGGTGGAAACAGGGACAATATCTGCCATCAGAGAGGAGGCCAGAGCCTGAATCGATATTTGTTGGGCCGCCAATCCAGTGTGAATGCTCTCCAGGAATGCATTAGATTATTGCATCTGGGCTGCAATCCCCGGATGGTATTCACAATGGTTGATTTCCCTACAGAGATGGATCTCAGGAGGACAATAACCTCCTCACTCAGGGCTCACTGGGGCAAGACCTGAGACCTGAGTCTCTGCCGTGGTGCTCCCCACTCCCTCTGTCCCACTGGTGCCCTCAGCGTCAGTGGACTCTGCCTCCAGGGTCCTGTGGGATACAGCTCCCTCCGTCGCCGGTACCTCTGCTCCTCTGCCAGATGATGCTAATGCACATAAGGACAGGATGACAAAACAAGAAAGGGAGGCGAGAGACAAAGGATACACTGGGTCAATGACTGCACCAACACCACCGTTGGCATACACAGCACCCTCACACACGGGTGTACAGGCCTACGCACTAAGCATTGCACTACCAGTGATATTGCTAGCCACCAAGGTATGAGGAGCACACACCGCCAACTGCAGCACACCTAGGACCCACGCAGCCCTGGCCAGTAGTGGATGCTAACAAATTAGGTAGGCAGTATTTTCCCTTCAGACCCTTAGTCACCAGGGGACCTATGCTGCTATTTCTGGCCTGGCCTAGGGGCACCCACTGACACACAACCACCACCCGGATACAAACCCACCAAGCGTAAGTTGTAATGATAGCCAGTGTACTCCCGTGTGGCTGCTCTCAAGCGCCCATCCAGCTCTGGATAGGCCACAGCCAGTATGCAGGCCATCAGGGGGGTCAGAGTTCCACGGGCGCCCCTTCCTCGTTGGGAGGCCATCCCCAGCTGGGCCTCTGAGGTCTTCCGTGGCCAACGTCTCAGGTCCTCCCACCTTTTGCAACAGTGGGTGCTCCGCCTGCCATAGACCCCCAGGATCCACATCTCCATGGCGATGGCACACCATATACCCTTCTTTTGATTGGAGCCGACCTGCAGAGGCAATACAGACAGAACACCATTAGACAAACAGTCCAGCCAGTTACACAAATGGCCTACCATACCCATTTACAGCACTATTGGCACACACATAGGCCAGCACGCATTGTGTACCCAGCCAGGAGGACATCCCTCCCCCCTCCATGATGCCTTCACACACACCTCCATACATGCATGCTAAATGCATTGTGCCCATAGTGTACTTACCAGTTGGTCTGGAGGCCCAAGTCTGTACTGGGGTAGGACCCCATCCACTAGTCTCTCCAACTCCTCCGAAGTGAAGGCTGGGACCCTTTCCGAGGTCAACAGGGCCATGGTAGGTTCCAGACACAGGTCACAGCAGCACATGCAGTGTAGATCCTCTCCAACAGAAGGTCAGGAAACAAGTGAGGAAGATGATAGAAAATGGCGGTCACGTCCCCGGCAGTGCATAACGTCACCACCGACGTAGATCACCCTTGGCCATTCTACCCCATAGGGCCCAATATTAACCAATGAGGAATTGCAAGGCAGTTCCCGACCACCTCCCGCCACGGTGCACAACATCAGCGGCATTACCTCACTTCCACTTGTCCCTCCACACAGGACAGGTGGATGCCATTTCAGGGGGGGCAGGCCTTTGGAATAATGCTGCGTCACAGGAGAAACAGGCACATACTGTACAGATTACACTGACCCATTTCATGCTACTATTGTTCACTTTGTGACAGGCTCCTTACTCTTTTGTCCCTTAGATTCCTTCCGCTGCGGATGAATAGGAGGTGGAGACATACCCCTGGTGGACAGGCACATAATACTCACCTATAGACTGGACAGGGCCACAATCACAGAGCTGTGTGCCAAATTGGAGCCTGACCTGATATCTGCTATCCGTCACTCCACTCGGATCCCCCCTCTTGTGCAGGTTCTATCGGTTCTATAGGTACTCCATTTCCTGGCAACTGGTTCTTTCCAAGTGACAGTGAACTTGGCAGCAGGAATGTCACAGCCAATGTTCTCAATAGTGTTGACAAGAGTATTGTCTGCCCTGATTAAACACATGTGAGGCTACATTGCATTCCCCCAGGTTGAGGATTTGGCCACTGTGAAGGCCGAGTTTTATGCAATGGGACGTATCCCCAATATAACTGGGGCGATTGACGGAACACATATTGCATTTGTACCCCCTGCCAGAAAAAACAGGTGTTCAGGAATCGTAGGAGTTTCCACTGCATGAATATGCAGATGGTGTGCTTGGCGGACCAGTACATCTCCCACGTCAATGCTAAGTATCCTGGGTCAGTGCATGATGCCTTTGTCCTGAGGAATAGAAGGATCCCAAAAGTGATGGCTCAACTACAGAGGCACAGTGTGTGGCTAATAGGTGAGCCTTGGTTCCCACACAGTATATGTTGGTGTATGGGTATGGCGTGGGCCATATAGGATAGTGTGTGGCTAAATGTTGTTCCTCAATCTTTGGAGGTGACTCTGGTTACCCAAGCCTATCATTGCTGCTTACCCCTGTGAGGAATGCCAGGACAAGGGCAGAAGAACATTATAATGAGTCACATGGATGAACCAGAAGGATTATTGAGAGAAACTTTGGCCTCCTGAAGGCCAGGTTCCAGTCCCTCCATCTAACAGGTGGATCCCTGAGCTACTCACCCAAAAAGTCTATCAAATAGTAGTGGCATGCTGCATGTTTCACAACCTGGCCCTCAGATGCCATGTTCCTTTTCTGCAGGAGGAGGAGACTGGAGATGCCCCTGTGGCAGCAGTTGACCCTGTGGACAGTGAGGATGAGGAGGCAGAGGATGAGGATGAGGACAACAGAACAACTGTAATCTGTCAGTACTTCCAATGACACACAGGTGAGACAGTGTAACTTTACATTTCACTGACTTTGGTTGTATTCTGTGTGGCATTGGCATGCTGGTATTTCCCAATTCTATGCCCACTTACTGTTCCCTCTAGCTATTCATTTTGCACATGCTGGTAATAGGACAAATATTCCTGGTGGTCTCACAACAGCAAGCTACAGGTCATTACTTCTATGCTCATTCTATGTACAGTTCATTTGCACCAGTTGTACCTGTTTCAATCAATGCATATTTGAAATAAATGACATACTCAAAATCGATTTTTATCAAAGGGTGATTATTAAAGTGTTAACATATAGGGGGAAATTGCAATAGGATGGGGTAATGATGGAGGAAAGTCCAGGGTATTGTTCCAGACTGTTGGTAGCACAGGAGCATTTTCCAGGGGGACATAGGAAGGGGAGCAATGGCAGTTCAAGGTGGACAGGGTGTCTGTGTGGGACACAAAGGGGACAATCAAGAGAGTCTCATTTCCTGGCGGGGTCTTGACAAGTGTCTCTGGCTTCTGTCTGGATCGCAGGTAACGTTTGTGGGGTGGTTTACCTTCTGCAGGGGGACGGTGCTGGTGGCCTCTGAGACCTGTGGCGGGGCCTTCTGGCCACTAGCGGCAGCTGATGTGGAAGGCTGTTCAGATGACTGGCTAGTGGCAGTGGCCCACTGGTGTGAGACTGTCTTCCTCATAATGTTGGCCATGTTCTGCCAGCACACCTGCTATGGAGATCAGGGTGTTGTTGATGGTCTGCATGTCCTCTCTGATCCCCTGGTACTGTCCCTCCTGCAGCCACCTGTTCTCCTCCACATTGTCCAGGATCTGGCCCGTCGTGTCCTATGAATGTTGGTAGGCTCCCAGGATCTCAGAGAGTGCCTCCTGGAGAGTCGGTTCCCTGGGCCCTTCCTCCCCCTGGTGTACAGCAGTCCTCCCAGTGTTCCTGGTGGCCTGTGCCTCTGTCCCCTTAACCATGTGACCACTGACCCCAGGTCCCTGATTGTCATGGGTGCGAGGTGTGGCCTGGGGTACCTGTACAGGTGGGCACACTGCTGATTGACGTGTCTTGGGGACAGAGGTTTGGGTATGCTGGGTGGGTGCTGTGGTGTTGTCTCCTGATGGGGAAGGCTCTGTGGTGGTCTGATTACTGGACTTGGGTAACCGGCTGTCCAGTGTTCCCTGATGGGCCAAGTAGATCATCTAGATCCAGAAGTCCAAAGTTACTGTTATCACTGTGGGCCTCTTCAGTTGGGGGACTGGAGAGTGCTAGCACCTCCTCTCCGGTGACATTGGCTGGCGTACCTGTGGGGATGTAAATGATGTGTTATGGTTAATGTGTATGACATATTGTACATCCCTGGCTTCCCCTTTATGGTTGGTGTTGCCCTGCCAGCTTTTACTTGTGTATGTTGGTGTATGGTGGGGATGTTAGTTTTCTCTGCTATGCATACTTTATTGAAGAGTGTCCGTGCAGGGCTGTTAGGGGTGTCCATGCATTAGTATGGCATGCAGGGCTTAGCATCGGGATTGAGGAGATGTGATGGTGGAGTATGTGGGATGGAGTGGAGTGATGGGTGTGAGGATGTGGGTCAATCAATCAATCAAGGCATTTATAGAGCGCGCTACTCACCCGTGAGGGTCTCAAGGCGCTAGGGGGGAGGGTTACTGCTGCTCAAAATACCAAGTCTTGAGGTGCTTCCTGAAGGTTAGGTGGTCCTGGGTAGTTCTTAGGTGAACGGGGAGGGAGTTCCATGTTTTGGCTGCCAGGTAGGAGAAGGATTTACCTCCAGCGGTGGTTCTGCGGATACGAGGGTCGGTGGCGAGGGCGCGGCTGGCTGAGCGAAGCTGACGGGTGGGCGTGTAGAACGAGAGGCATGCAGTTATGGGGGTGATAATTGTTGAAAGTTGACTTACCAGAGTCCAGTCCTCCTCCGACTCCGGCCAGACCCTCAGGATGCAGTATTGCCAAGACTTGCTCCTTCCATGCTGGGAGTTGTGGGGGAGGATGTGGGGGTCCACCGCCAGTCCTTTGGATAGCAAGCTGGTGTCTTGCTGCTATGGAACGCACCTTTCCCCGTAGGTCATTCCACCTCTTCCTGATATCGTCCCTTGTTCTTGGGTGCTGTCCCATGGCATTGACCCTGTCCACAATTCTCCGCAATAGCTCCATTTTCCTTGCAATGGATATCTGTGGCAACTGTGCTCCAAATAGCTGTGGCTCTCCCCTGACAATTTCCTCCACCATGACCCTTAACTCCTCCTCTGTGAAACAGAGGTGTCTTTGTGGTGCAATGGTTGTTGTGTGAGGTGTGTTGGTGATGGTGTGTTGGGTAATGTTTTGGGGTATGTGATGTGTAGTGCGTGAGTGGTGTATGGGTGTGAGTGGTATGTGGCTCTACTTGGCTTAGTGGTCTTGGTGTCAGTCTTGTGCCAATGAATTGTAATCATAAAAGGTTGTGGGTAATATGGGTGTGTGTTTTATAGTGTTGTGGGGGTGTAGGTGTGGTGTGTGTATGGGTGTCAGAGGTGTGCTGTTTGAATTGTCCAGTGTGGTGTTTTGTCTGTGGGTGTCCATTGTGAGTGTGGCAGTATGTACTGCCAGTGGTTTACCGCCATTGAATGTCTGCTGTGGTGATACGTGGGTCATAATGTGGTGGGCGTTGTTCTGTTGGCATAACAGTGTGGGTTTTGATACCGCCACTTTATCACTGACCTTTGGTCTGGCAGATTTGTGAATGTGGCTGAATTCTGTCAGATTGGTGTGTGTGTGTCATAATATGGTGAATGGATATCTGCTGCCGCCGCGGTAAGTTGGCGGCCGTCAGTGTGGCAGTAAGCGGTATTTACCGCCAATGTCATAATGAAGGCCATAGTCTTGAAATATGAGACACATTACAAACTGCCCTATATCCTACTGCATTAATTTGTTCACCCTTTACTTTAATGTGCAAATTGCACCCTTCAACAACTTCAAGCACTTTAAAGTGCATGCTTACCCAGTATCTTGCACTGCATGCAGCATCAACCTTAAAAGAAAATGCTCTAACCAGGCATCAGGAAGTATCCACAGCTGCTGGCTGCAATCAGTCATACAGAAATATGTGCATGCTTGTGTTCAAGTGGGACGGAAAAAGTGGGGGCTCTCTAAAAGGGAACATGCAAAATAAATTTCTGTGATTTCCATAGTGTACCATCTGGCCTGTATTTTGGGTTCTCTCTGAGATGTTATTGCATCCAGAAATATAACACAACAACTGGCATACACCGAAAACCTGTCAGTTCTGTAGGCTTTGTCAGTAGTTGTTAGCTTTTTAAGATAGATGAGTAACAACAATGATTAGTTATACACTGTGAATTAAATAATATTGAGGCCTCTGGAAGGAATAGGGCCTTCAGTTATGTGTGTTTTATGTTAGATATGTTTACACTTTTTCTCTTCACATCTCATCCATCTGCACATTTTCAACCTCTTCTCTCTCTCCTCTTCAGCACCCTCTTTTCACTCTCTCCTGAATGCACTTCCTCGTATCTCCCTCATTTTACCACCCAGAAACAGACACTGCACTTATTCACATTTAAGCACTTTATTTCCTTTTGCTTTTGCCTAAATATTTTGACTACTGTGCACCCCCTTCACACATATTACACTGAATTTCAATTGTTACTGGAATACGTGACCATTGTTCTGTGTGCTCTGCAGAGGCGCCAACACAATGACAGTCACTTTGCTTTACCTTCCCCCTCAGCACCAGTGCTCTCAATCAAAGCCCCCATAAAGACCTGGCACGAGTCAAAGTGTTCTCTGTGCAAGAGTAATAAAATGCATGAAAAAAATAAAGAAACAGAGCATAATGAAACATCTAACTCTCTCACCGAATGGAGCATTAAGTAAAACATGTAAAATAAGAGAGGCACAGAATCACTTTTCAACATTCATTAGGCCAGATTTACAAGACTCTAGACCCTCTTTGCATCACATTAGTGTAATTTCTTTTATGCTAATGTAGCTCAGGGAGACATTTTTCACTGTGCCTTTGCCAGGCATAATGTATGCAAGGGTTGTTCCACGTTAGGAGGTCCGCAAAAATGGCACAGTGAAATCTATAAGATTTCACTGCATCATTTTTGGCGTAATTTTTAATGCCTGCTTAGAGCAGGTGTTAAAATGACGCACCCATTGAAATCAATGGACCTCCCTGCACTTTCCTACACTAGCATCAGAACTGATGACACCAGTGTAGCAAAGTGCCACAATATGTCAAAAAGTTTGACGATGTTGTCCTAACGATCGCCACATTGTGCTTCTTATTATAAATACAGCAAACACATGGGCCCTCATTCTGACCTTGGCGGGCGGCGGAGGCCGCCCGCCAAAGTCCCGCCGTCAGGTTACCGTTCCGCGGTCGAAAGACCGCGGCGGTAATTCTGACTTTCCCGCTGGGCTGGCGGGCGGTCGCCTTCAGACCGCCAGCCAGCCCAGCGGGAAAGAGGCTTCCACGATGAAGCCGGCTCGGAATCGAGCCGGCGGAGTGGAAGCTGTGCGACGGGTGCAGTTGCACCCGTCGCGTATTTCACTGTCTGCGCAGCAGACAGTGAAATACATGTAGGGGCCCTCTTACGGGGGCCCCTGCAATGCCCATGCCAGTGGCATGGGCACTGCAGGGGCCCCCAGGGGCCCCGCGACCCCCCCTACCGCCATCCGGATCTCGGCGGTCCGACCGCCGGGATCTGGATGGCGGTAGGGGGGGTCGGAATCCCCGCGGCGGTGCAGCAAGCTGCGCCGCCGCGGAGGATTCAATGGGGCCGCGGTACACTGGCGGGACCCCGCCAGTGGTGCCGGTCCGACCGCGGCTTTACCGCCGCGGTCGGAATCCCCATTGGAGCACCGCCGGCCTGTCGGCGGTGCTCCCGCGGTCCTCCGCCCTGGCGGTCAAAGACCGCCAGGGTCAGAATGACCACCATGGTGTCGTTAGGTGGGGCAAGGGCGACACAAGACAATTGGTGCATGAGTACTGCTGCACCACTTTCTTGTAAATTTGGCCCATTGTTTGCATGTCAATCCATGTTTTTAGCATTAATGCTAAGGGCATGACCATCCAGCCAGTTTTAAAGTCATAGAGCAGATAAGTGGCTTTACTGTAAGTACATATTTCACTCTAAATCGCTTGAGTTCGATATTTGGATCAATTTCACCAGGTAACAAGTACCCTGCTTCTCTTTTGGAACAATTTAGTGAGGGAACAAATACAGCAGCTCAACTTTTAAAGGAACTAGTATCTGCAGCCAGGTCCTAGGATGTCACAGTGGGGGAGGTTATCCTGTCAAGGGGTCTCAGTACAGTGAAAATAACACAAGATTAGCATTATAACACTTACCGGAGCCAAGGCACTAAGGGCCAGATGTAGCAAAACAAAAAATTGCGACACGCATTTTGCGAGTTGATGCGACTCGCAAAATGCGAGTCTCAATTCGGAATGCAAGGAAAAAAAACGTGCCGAAATAGCGACTCGCACCCGGACTCACAACGCAGTGTGCGAGTCCGCAGATTGCGAGGTCGCTTTTTGCGAGTGTGCAAAAAACAGACTCCCAATTAGCGAGTAGATGTCGCAAATTGCGATTACCTTGAAAATTGATTACAGGTGCAGCAGAACACTCCAGAAACCACTCCAGAACACTCTGGAAACACTTCCTGGCACATGATGATGACATCACAGCCAGGAAGTTTACAAATACACCTGGGAGGAGGCAGGACCACACCCTTTTATAACTGCCAAATTTCACACAGGACAAACAGCAGCTGCCATGGAGAGAACACCAAGAAAGAGGAAGCTGAAATTCTCTGAGAGGGAGCTGGAGGTGCTGACAGAGGAATGCTGTCAGCACTATGATGACTTGTTTGGGAGATCAGCCCTCAATGTTCCTGAAGCCACCAAGAAACAGCTGTGGCAGGACATACAGGACAAGATTAATTCCCTGGGGGTGAGCCATAGGACCATCGACGACATCAAGAAAAGGTGGTATGACCTCCGCTCCCGGACCAAGGAGAGGGTGGCTGAAAGGCTCCGGGAGATGAGAGGCACAGGAGGGGGACCATCGTCTGTGCCACCACCCACACCCCTGGAAGAAAGGGTGGAAGAAACCTTGGAGCAGGAGGCAGTGTCTGGATTTGGGGACCTGGACACCTCAGAGCCCAGCACATCAACCGGTGAGTACCATGTGATATGCCTGTACCCCTATCAATGCCATACCCCCACCCACCATGTACACAGGGGCATGCACAACCAAGATAGCTCCATTTCAGGGTAGCAAATGCCAGAATGATGCATTATGGGAAATGTAGTCAAGTAGGCAGTTCATAGGAAAATGTTTATTATGAAGTGTGCAATAGATAGTAGACACTGACAGTCTGTTCCCCATGTCCCACAGGTCTCCAGCAAGACACCACCAACACTCCAAGCAGCCAGGCCCATGAGGACACCCCAGGACCCGCCAGCACCCCCACCTGCACGGTCAGCAGCATCCCTGCAGTAGCCACACCTGCTGCAACAATTCCACAAGAGGCTGCCCCAGCAACAGGCAGGGATGAGACAGGTGGAAGCACAGGGCAGCCACCGCTGCGCAGGCGTCGCAGGTCCATACCATCAGGGCTGCAGTCTGCATCCGGGCTACTTCCTCCCAGCACCAGTGAGGCACATCTGCTTCGTGGTCAGCGCCTACAGAATAGAATTTTGGGGAGAATTAGTGGTGTGCTGCACCACTTTGTGCGCAACAACCATGCCAGCATGCAGCACCTCAACACACGGATGGACATGATCTGCAGTAACACTGGGGACCTTGCCCTTGCCATGAGGGAACTGGCAGGAGGACTACTGGCCCAGGCCGAGGGTGGGCGGCGCAGGGATCGGCAGCTCCTGCACAGACTGGACAGGATGGCCACATACATCGGCAGGCTCGCCATGAACACCACAGGCCTGTTGAGGAGGACAGTTGGGCTGCAAGTGGAGATGGGCCATTTCGCTGGGGATGTGGCTAGGGTCCTGGGACGTCTGACCCACATTATAGAAATGATGGAGACACGGGAAATGTCGAGGGCCACAGGGGAAACACCCCAGGACAGTGAGGAGGGCTCAACAGTGAGCAGTGTCTCTGTCACTGACAGCAGGGTGCTCAGGAGTGCACTTGCACATGCGTAGGGATGGCGCAGCCACGCAGAGTCTGGTGTTCTAGCTGTGGTTTGAGTAAATCAATTAATTCTAGTATGGCTGCGCTGCTAAGGCGGTATTTGTCATAGATCTCTTCCTCAGTTTGCTGAAAAAGAGTCTGCCTTGTTCTATATATCTTCTCCTGTCTGTGGCCCCTCCTCCTCCTCTGCTGTGCTGCGTGGACTCTCCTTCTCACTGCTATCAGGTATATCTCCGCCATCTTGTGTAACCCAGATGCCTTCTGGGTCTCCTTTTATACTTTGGTAATGGTTACCACCTGCTCTGAGTTAGTGGTAAATGGGACATGCAAAATGGGCTTTTTGCGACCAGTCGCAATTTGCGAGTTGCAATTGCATAAGGTTTGCGACTTGCAAATTGCGACTTGGTATTTGCGGGTCGCAAAATGGGGTCGCAACGGATGCGACTCGCAAACGGGTCCCATCGCTTTTTGCGACTCGGAAATGGGCTTTTTGCATCCCATTGCCGATTTTGCACTGTCGCAAATAGCGATTCGGCCCAGTTGCGATTGCAAACCTTTGCTACATCTGGCCCTAAATCACAAGTGCTTGCATCCACTCCTACTGCATGACAAATGGATAAAGGGTGGGATCTATGCCTGTGAATTTGAGATTACTGCCCTCACACAGAGAGGAAGACTCTAATGCCTGAAACCACCACACCCAAAGCATTACTGGCCTATAGTGGATACTGCCATAGACCACAATGGAAATGAAGGGCTTTAGAGCCATCAGCCCGGAGTCGTGCCTCACAGTGTAGAAAGTTGATTTACTGCCTGGCTTCTGTCTCCTGCTTCAAGGTGAGGAGAGCCACGCAGCCTGGGACAGACAGCCCTGACTTAAATGCATCGATTTGTTTAGAGTTACGATTGTTACAATCCCATCTCTGAACAAATCAATCTGTTTATTCTTTTTTTCTGTAAATGTGTAGGAAGTTCAGAGGAGCACAGTACCTCAGCCCTAAAGGAGAAACCACTCCTGCAGTTTACTCACTACCAAGAGGCTATCTCCACAATTATTCTATCCTTTCACCAAATAAAGTCTATAGCAACACTACAGAAACAGGTTACCAAAATAACCCTCCCTGTTGACAGTTTGATTATTTTATTTCACTGAGTTGTGCATAGGTTTCTTCATTTACCTTCCACATTGCCCTATCATGTTTCGAAGTGAAATAAACCATATCCACAACTAAGCCATGTGCCCCCACAGTGAGGTCAGCCAACCTGAATAAGCAACGTTTGGAATACCATTCATCATTATTGAGAGTTTTTTCTAGCTGCAATCCTCCGGAGCAGGCAGATTCAATTTAAAAAGGTAAGTGCTCAGTACTATCGAGAATATTGTAAAAAACATCTTTGTTTCTAGTCATATTTGCGTGCCTTTCCTTCTGAGGGAGACATTTTTTAAAATTCATCTCTGTTTTTTTATGAGTTCGACTGCTGTTTGGTACAGCTCTAATAGTAATTAGGTCAACAACTGAACGTACAACTGTTACTAACAGAACATACCCATTTAGAATGTGGCAGACTGACCCCAGTGAAAGTCCATCACATCCCCACAAATTCTACCAGTCACACAACAACAGACATTTCCCGCCTTCACCAGTCCAACAAACACCCATCACATATTGTATTGGCTAAACAGTCAAGAAGTCCATGAATTGAGCCTGCCAGAAGTGCATCTCATACCCAGGTCCCATATATTTTGGAATGCCTTCAGTGAGGATGCTCAAGCACACCAATGCAGGCCAACACAGGAAAAAAATTGCTAAAAAAGTCATGCAAATAGTAGCAGGTACCAAAGTTGCATGGAAGGGACAGAGTAAGACAGTGCCAAATGTACTAAGATATGGCACTGTTGCTCTCTTCCCCAGCACAGGTGAACAATAGGCTGTTTTTTGCCATGCACACACCCATGCCCAATCATTCAAGTGTAGATGTGTGATGTCTAGCATATGTTTTGTACAGAAAGGGTACCATATGAAACACTTCTAACTTTGTATGTGTGCTGTATCTGGGTGCCACAGGGAGGCATATGTTTTGGGCCAAAGTCATGTTTACTTTTCTTTGTATATAGGGGTGTGCATCAAAGTCCATGGATGGTTGCATGAGAACGTCTATATTCCACCCACGTGATGCCCCAAAGGCCTATATTTATACTTTTTGACGCAAAACTGCGCCGGCGCAGTTTTGCGTCAAAAATATTACAGCCGGCTAACGCCATTTTGGTGCGCCGTGAGGGCGTCATATTTATACTTCGACGCGCGGCGGCGCAAACCGCAGCGTCAAGTCGTAAAGCAAAACAACGTTAACGCGGCGGAAATGATTATGGGTCGATTTACGACCCCGCAAACCAGATATGTGCCATTTTTTGACGCAATAGCGTAAAAAAAAAACGCAAACACTGCCATTTCACCACAGGAGAGCCAAAATGGATCCCAGATGCCACTACAGACCCCAGGAAGATGACAGCAGACCAGGAACCAGACAAGAGGACCCACACAAGAACCAGGACACTTGTAAGAAGAAAATAAAGTGTCGCTTTAGTGCAGAGGAACAGGAAATTCTGGTTAAAGAGATGACGGAACACCAGCACCAACTGTTTGTCACCTCAAAGTTGCCAATCAGTAGAAGAGAGGCTATATGGCAACAAATTGTCGACAAGATTAACAGTGTGGCTGAAGTACGCAGAACTGTCATCGAGTGTAAGAAACGCTGGCATGACTTTAAGCGCAGGACCAAGGAAAAGATGGCCAGGAACAGGAAGGCAGCACTGCAGACTGGAGGGGGTAGTCCAGCACACCAGGAGGCCCTGGACCACATGGAGGAGATGGTCGCAGCCGTCATCCCTGAGGAGATCGTCACAGGGATTCTAGAACAGGACAGCACAGACTACCAGGAGAAAATGCACATGCAGGGTAAGTCGCATGGGGAATTAAAATGCAATAATGTCATCTACAACCGGGGGGGGATACCGACCACAAAATGCATGGAAGTCATCTTATACATGGAGTAGTAGGGTTAAGGGGCACGGCAGGGGGGCATGGCCTGTTCTGAGAAGACCTGGGGCACCATTACACAACAGCAACAACAGTCTCATGGGGGCATGCTGTCATGCCAACGATGGAGCAAAGGGAAAGCTACGCCAGGAGGCAAGGCCACAACATCAAACTGACATCCCGGCACACGTCAGCCACCATACCCCCTACATTAACTAGGGCCCTCTTAACAACCTAGCCATACCGACAACTGGAATGTAACTGCGACAACAGTTGCCACTACCACCTCCGCTCTGTGTGTAGCTCAAGTAGCCAATAGCAGTAACCTCTCCCATGGATCATACACACCTAAATTAGGGGGTGAAGATGACAACTTCGACAATCCCCAGAAACAAGACAAAGGCCCCAGTACCCTCAAATGTCAATGCCCATAGTTGCCGCAAACATCAGCCAATGTAAACAACAATAGGAGCTACGCAGCACTAAGGACACACCCATGCTGCATATGTCAGGGTCCATCCTGTGCCTGGGTAACAATGCAACATCCCAAATGCCATACTGCTCAGACAACAGCATTGAGGGGGGGACACATGTAACTGGTCACTGAAATACACCTTCACAGTCAGAGGAGGAAATAGGACACTGATATGATTATCAGGGAAATCTGATGTAACACACATTCCCCAACATCAGCAGTACACATTACCAATGTCAACATCCATATCAGATCATAACATTGCCATGCATAGGATATGCCACATGTCAAATACATTTAAGTGGATGTGAAAGATCAGAGATTGGGGCAGGTCCAGATTGTTAAGTGTTCTGCCAGGGCCATCAGAACACCCACAGCCAGTGAAAGGTCTCACCATGAGAATGGATGTAGACGGAGGATTGAGTAGGACAAGAAGGTGGCAATTCTCTATTTGGCCTAAACCAACACCTAGAGGCGATGATGCTGACAAGTCTAATAACTCAATAACATATATGTGACATGCAGGTGGGCCATAGGCTTGGAAGAATGCCCGTCTGAAGGACTGGAGCAATTAACACGAAACAAGATCACAAAGTGAATTCATAAAAAGGCAGGCACGTCACATCAAAATTGCCACAACACAGACACACTAATTGTACCCTGTTTCACTGCAGAGGAAGATGGATCTCCTGCCGATATGCCTGTCCCAGATTTCCCTGATGACATGGATGATGAGCCGATAAACATTCCCCAGGAGACTATCCAAAAGGTCCTTGAAACCCTCCAGACCCCACCTTCAGTCACAAGGAGGAGCACAGAACAAGCAGCCATTGCAGAGGATCCAAACAAAACCCCAATTGTAAGACCTGCCAGCTCCAATACAGCTGAGGACTCAGACAACACTGGCACCAGCTTTGAGAGAACTGTAGTTGGAGTATCAAGTAGATCAGGCAGCAGCTATGCAAGCCCTAACATCTAACTTGAAGGAACTGCAGAAAACCCAGAAGGAAATCAGCACAGCTGTAATACAGTTGACCCAACACCTACAACAGCAATCCTGTCAATGCGTGCACGAATGCAACATTGAACCCCTCAGGGGCGACCTGGCTGCCTACCATCGTGATGTGGCTGCTATTCTCAAGAACCAGCAGATCATACTTTCTCCAGTACTGCCCTTAAGACCTTCACAGGGAGCAGTGACCGGGATGTCTGACTCCACGTCTTCTAACACTGAGGTGTGTGTTGCCCCTTCACAACCAACAACAACAAGGACAGAGGAGGCAACACACACATCAGAAGAAGAAGACATGGAACAGATCACATTCACAAGGAAAATGACCCAGAAGCACTAGTCCCTGCCACATGGCCAACATTTACCAAGGTCCTCTGCTTTGTAACTTGCCAGTCTTGCAACAACTGTACTCAAGCACTATTCTGTAAACCACTGTATATCTTGTCACCGAGCCCAGTGATTGTCTCTCTCCTACTCATTGGCAAATTCTGTCCCTTTGCAGTGTCTCAAACAGCAACCCCAGCATGACAAAAGCATTTTGGTAACCCCTTGTGTTGGATCACAATGTAAGATGTCAATATAATGGACTCACAATCATGGACAATGTACAGATAGCACTACAGCACTTTTCAATAAATAGAGCTTACACAACAAATCTGTCTCTGGGTAATGTGACATATCAACTGTGCAGTAGATAACTGAAATGTGCTTACTGTCAAATTACAAAGCTTGTCAATACAACTGTCCTGATAATATGTAGTCAGAGAAATCTGCACAGTGCCCATGATTGCATCATACTCTGCCCATCCTGAGGGACAAATCGGATGAAGTGAGAAACCATACACCATCATGCTGTGTTGGACAGAAGAATGCTTCCTCAGGGGATAACTAAGTCATCAAATAGTGCCCGCAAAATGTTGTCAACATGCAAATATAACACAAATAACACGGCATACTAATCTAAGCAAAAACTACAAAAACTGCAGAAATGAAGGTGTCTGAGTTTACATACAAATAGGTAATCATGCTGAACTGTGTCACAATTGATGTATGAGAGTCATAAAGACAAGAATACAAGAGTACCAATGAGAACTCATCTTATAAGGGTGTCCTTGATCATCACGCTGCAGTCAGACCTAAAACGTCTGGAAGCACTGTTTGTGACTTTCAAAACACACTTATCAACAGAAACACATTGTCCTCCATATTAACTGTGATTGGTGGTTGCAATGAAGGGTAGACACTTTGCAAGGTAGCTCTGGGCTAGCTGCCAATCGTACAGCTCAGTTGGGATTTGTTTTTAGCGTAGGACACAAATGTAATAGTACAACATTTATGTACACTAAATCCAAACCCACGATCAAGTACCATTCAACACATACTATTAACAGTTAACCAAATATTTATTAGATGCTAATCACAATAGAGGAAACTGAGGGAAAAATCTTACCTACCCTAATCTACCCTGACTACTCATTACCCACAACTGTCCCTAACTAACCTAAGCTACACTTACTTATCACATGCAACAAAACGTTCTAAACATCTACCCCCCAACCCCCTTATGTGACGGCACACATGGAGGATAACACATACTAACCTAAACACATACTATACTATCCTAAACAAATATATATATATATATATATATATATATATATATATATATATATATATTTTTATTTTTATTTTTTTTATTTAAACACACAAGAACCCCAACATAGCCACCCACCAACCTAACCACACACTTAATAAGTAAAAATAGAAAGAATCAGGACCCCGCACCCACTAACACTAACTAACCTAACAGTCTACACTAACCTAACACTAAGCACCGTAAGCCCACTAACTATAAGAACAAGGGAAGAGGAGGGAGGGGAGGGAATCATGTCCATCAAAAAATGTCTAGAGGTTGGCCCTCCGGAGGGTCCTCTTAATAGACTTAACACGCCGGTTAATGTGGCGCACGTCCCGGCTGAGGTGGCTCAACTTGCGCAACACATGGTCCATCTTACGTTCCATGTTGTGGAAGACTGCAGTGTCAACAGATGGAGCTGTGGCAATCTGGGTACCAGTGGAGGAGGTCTGTGTGTGTGTGGTGCCAGGCCTAGTGGGCTGTCCTGCACCGGTGGCAATGCTGGGGCCTGGAAGTCCTGCAGATGTAGGACCAACAGTCCCAGTTGTGAGTGGGGCCACCTGGCTTGGATTGGTGGTTGTGCTGGTGGTGGCTGTGGTGGGCAAAGTAGGGCCACCCTGTGGGAAGGCTCTCCATGCCCCGGAGGCCCGTTCATGGCGATATCGCCAGGACATCCTCCTGAACCCCGACTCCACCAGCAGGATGTGCTGGTATCTCATGGCCCAGCGCTGGAATTCACGGACCTGGTCTGGAGTCATTTTTGCAGCTGTGAAGACAAATGCAGATATTCTACATTAGTAACTGCATTGTGTGAAATGGCACAAGAAGTTAATCAGACCATACATCTACTGTACTTGTAACAGCTCATATCACAATACAGATCATTGAATGTCCCTGAGGAAGTACATGGCAGGCCAGCCTACAAAGGTCACATCACACATAGCACATCCATTACCTACAAGATGGGTAACAACTGGCTTTGACTTGCAATCTGAGTTCTGGCAGTTATCAGCTAAGAATAAATACAAATGTCAGTGTACGGAAAGCAAAACTAAAGCCACATGGTCTGCAAGTTGTAACTGGACTTGCCAGTATAGTACCAAGTGTGCCAAACCTGAGTGTGTATACTAGGTTGCAACCAAACCGTCACTTATTCACATGTATGTGTAACATACTGGTAGCATCAGTACTAGGTACCCTATTCACAAACCCATGCCCGTGTTTGAGGGTGGGGGGGTGGATAAACAACTAACAATTTCCAACAACATGTACACCGAGGAGTGTATAGAAAACTCCACACGTGTTTGGCTCTACACACACATCACAGGTAAGGTCTATCAACAATTAGGAGTCAGCAAACCCTAGAGCAATCATAGGGCCACACATGTCAGGAAATGCAGAACTTGGTACACAACATATACTTCCAGTAAGGCCTGACTTACATCAGACACAGAGTTGCAAGAACACCCATGATCATGAATTGCATGCACACCTAGGCCATTGCACTCAAGTTCCACATACTTGTAGCACTACATGTGGAAGTACATGCTGCTAGGAGGTTCTACCTACTGATTCATAATTATGTAGGTAAATAGGGAAGCAGATGTCTATTGGAAAGCAATTTGCTGTATCAATCTTGGAGAATGTGGGTCTGACAGGCTGACTAAATCGGAGCTGACTTCCAGTGCGGCTCTTGTTGATACAAGTGTCATCCACATGACTAACCCCTGTACTCACAGTGGGCCCTACAGGAATGGCCTACAATCCCTACATAATACCATTGGATACGCATTGGCCAACTCAAAACATGTGAGAAACTGAATTCCCACTCATGGAGAAAAGCTTGCCCAACGCATCACACCTTGCTATGCGTTCAACACACACAAGTCCATAACCAGCAAACACAACACATAAGAGACATAGCAACACTTACTGGAGTGGTCGGGGACCTCAAATGTCACCACCTCTGCCCCAGTGTAGGGTGCCGGTCCACCTGTAAGGTATGGAAGGAAGAAATGTGCTCAAAATCTGTGCACAGCGCAACCATTTCATAAACATATACAATGTGTAGGCTGGATAAGGAAATGGCAGCCATTCAGACATGGTGGTACTGCATCTGATATATCACGGTCAACTTGTACATAGCATGGGTCTCCTGTGACAGTTACACACATATCTGCACACATACATAGGCCCTAACTATCATGTGGTTGCAAACATGCCCCGTAATTGGTTAGCAGAAAAAAATATGGAGTGTAATCGTCTCATCATGTGCATCCAAGAGAGACATCCAAATCCTGGTTACTTGAGGTCTGCATTACCAGTCAAACATGCCTTGTGGCCATGACACATTAATGACACATAGGTACAATGTACAGAGGGAGGGGCAGGGACTTTTGTAAGCCCCCCTGTTGTTACATTTGATTCAATTGATGTGGCCCAGCTATGGTGATTTACACCAACCATGGAGATGTGAAGCCATGTGCATACACTTGGACTGCCATCCATATTTGGAATGTGGCACAACTAACTCCAACAAACATTCTAAGATGTTAGCTGAGGGCACCTTACACCTTTTCATGATGTTTTCAAATCCAGATCTGACATGTATCCAAAAAGATCAAGGAACACAATAATCCCAAACATTCATAGTACTTCAGTGAACGCTTTCCTTCCACACTCACCAGACTCACATGAGACATATGTCTGAGCCACTTTGCTATTATCAATTGACGTGAAGGCAGCACTCATTTTCAGCATCATGTAGTGATTTTAAAGTCAGTCTAGCTATTGCCTCAACACAGTTAGCCAATATGTTGGTACATCTTTACTTCTCTGTCAATAGTACCCTATAGACATGATTGGCTCCTATTTTGTTTGGTTTTCTGACAAAAAGGCTGCACCATTTTACTTCATGGAAAAGTATCCTGTAAGTTTGCTGAGCACGTGCTACCTGACAGCTAGCAATTGTGATCCTTGCCATAGTGCATCAATTATCCCTTTATGATTCCCCAGAATTATACACAGTCAGCAAGTTAGCTGGCAGACATTGTACAAATCCTCTTATGTCACTACAGAACATTTAATCGTGCACATTTACATGATTAGTACTCACCAACAGTGCCACCAATCATGATTCCCATGTGGTCCAAGAGATCCTGCTCCCTGGTGATGAAGTCAGCCCACTGGTGCTTCAGCTGGTGGTCACTCCTCTGGCTGGTGATTACACACACTGCAGGTGATGCAGCACCTTTCCCCACCGGATTCTGCGCGCCTCTGTTGGATACCCCTGTATCACCCTGCCCCCTGCCTGGATCCTGAGTGGCAAGAAATGGCACACAGCCAGTTGAAGCCCCCCAACTCCTCTTCACCCATCCTGCCAAGATGTGGCCTACCAGACATACTTGAAAAGTGAAAGGGAATAGGGGTAAAAGAAATAGAAAGGGGAAAAGGGAGAAATTAGGGGTACACATACAGATGAAAAGTAAACTTAACCACTAAAAGAGCCCAACTATCCCCAAACTAACACTACCCACAACAGACTCCCACAACCAACAAAAACACAAGATAAATGGACAAATGTAGACAAAACACAGTAGTGCAGTATACAGCAACAATATTTATTTCACAAATGGACTTTACAGACAGCACACAGGACAAAAAAGCACAAAATCTCAGGACAACACTCTCTACACATCCACACAGTCAAGAAGGATCATAGACTGCAAAGTGAAAGTGAAAGTACACCCACTGTACATGATCTGTAAACAGGATATCCTATTACCTCACTTCTTGTATGAAAAGTCCCGCCGCTTTCGCGTTATGCGTCATTTTTTGTCTACCAAAACTGTATTTGCGTCATTGTTTTTTACGCACAGGGGTGAAAATTTGCCCTCATCCACATAATAGTACATGGCTTGTACAAATATCTGGATGCGGGCTAATTTCCACTCCTGTGCGTCCAAAAAAATGACACAAATACAGTTTTGGTAGACAAAAAATGACACATAGCGCTAGGAACGTCAAAATTTCAGTGCAGTAACTGGTTTTGGGCAATTCTTCTTGTTTTTTGTTATGTTACATTTGGGACACATCAGAGATCGGCTGATTGAAGACACTATGCTGTTGATGGTGTATGTTCACATGTGTGACATCATACTGCAGTGGACCATGATCCGCTACTCCCTTCACAGTATTTTTACGGTTGGCTGACGCAATAGTTGGTCATAAGTGTGGCCTACATATATGTGTTGCACAAATTGTGCATGTTTGGCATAAGGAGAGGATAGCAATGTGACGCACATATGTACAATACCTAAATGCCTTTGGCTCAAAGTGTGTTCTTTGGCAACTAATGTATTTGTTGACCAAGTGTGTGTGTATCACATTAAGCATATTTGTACATATGCTTGTATGAATGTGACGTCCATGTGTCCAATCCTTAGATGCAAGTCATTGTGGAAATGAGAGAGGGCATGTGTTAGTCATACATGTAGGAACATCCGTAAAGTGGACTTCCAAGATTTAGGGTCACGTAGACACCACATGTGACATAGCATGCACCAGATAGATGGTAGACGCTTGTTCATGTCAATGGTCCACATTTTCTACATCCTATGTCCTAGAGTAGTGATAACAGCTTCCTAGGCACTAGTTGATGAATCCCACAGTGAGTCATACACATGCATTGAGGAAGTGGGTACCATGTTGTTTGCACAGACAGACAAGGGTGAATCTCAAATGTATGATGACACCACAGTTGAGGCCATAGAAGTGAGCCCCAACTATCAAGTGGCTGTGGTGGACCAGCATACAAGACAGCACGTGTCCACATATTTCAAGTGATCAATTGCACATAGGTGTCTTGTTCATGTGTGTGGTCCAATGATGATCCTGTATATTTTTTGGGGTGTAATTTGTCACAGTTCGGTCCAGGACTCATCATGAGTCAGTGGCAGCTATTCCTGTATCTACTGAGTATCCTTGGTTGATCAATGTGAGTAAAGTGGATGTGGACATGTGAACCTACATGGGGATAGTCCCACCTTGTCACTAAAGACGTGTAATGAGACAGTCAACAGGGCAACCTTGGTGTGCTGAGTGAGATAATGTCTCAGGTGTCATGTTCCGGCAGGTGTCATTACAACATTTGTACACAGGTTAGCCTCTGCAATTCCCACTGCATCTGGAAACATCATAGCCCCTGTGCTGATTATTCTTGCAGTTATTCACCACACACGGCCCATCACTATGCTGTGAGAACTGTAATTCTGTGTGTGAACTGTCATGGTCCTGACATGTGTGTTTTTCATGGACATTATCAGAGGTTGCTGGTTGTTCTGAAAGCCCCGTACCCAATCCCTGCCTACGGCCCTGGGACACTGTCACACTTTGTCATTCATGCATAAATGCGACTCAGACAAGGGATGGGCCATGAATTGTGCTTTTCCCAGAGGATTTAACTCAAATGGTACAGTTAAAAGGCAGATGATGATATCCAATGTATTTGTGTATGCATTGAAGAAGCCCATGCCCAATACCCCCTGATGAATGAGAGGTTTGCTAATGCAAGTCTGGTACATATGTAGACACAGGGATACTTTAGTGTGACGCACAGACTGATGCCAGTCAGGCTGACATAATGCAGGGTGATTCAGGATCCAGCAATTTGACAAGTTACATAATCAGTGGTCTGACTCAGACTGTTTGGAGGACAAAGTAGAGAGTTGACATGTCAATTAAACTGTGTATGCCCTGTGTTTTTGAAGGTGACAAATGAACCCAAGGGTTGTGTTACACAGCTTAATTAGTATCAATGCTTAACGGTGTAATTGACTAAATGGCAATTCCTATGCTGTTCCAGGCATCTGCAGGGGCAGATCTTTTTGAAATGGTTGGTGTGCATGAGGTGATCACAGGTGTGGGCTGCATCTGTTTCTCCCCAGTCCTGTA
The DNA here is from genome assembly GCF_031143425.1 of Pleurodeles waltl. Classification (NCBI taxonomy): domain Eukaryota; kingdom Metazoa; phylum Chordata; class Amphibia; order Caudata; family Salamandridae; genus Pleurodeles; species Pleurodeles waltl. The sequence continues at coordinate 1,081,055,168 of NC_090444.1, read as the reverse complement.
GGTGAGACTTGCATTCTAAGGGCCAACAGACATTTTCACACGGGAAGCAATTTACAGGTGCTAGCAGGGCTTTGAAACTAGAAGACAGTGTATAAATTAACCTGACGTCCATGCAGTCAGATGTTCTATGACAATGGCATACCATAGGAAAGGGTGTAGCACACTGGATTGCTAATGTTGGTCTGTGTGTATAGAGGAGGGAATATCAAGGTACACATCTTAGTATTCCAGGGACCTCTTCCGACAAGTGGGTTGTGACCAGGTGCATGGGTGTGTCAGGAGTTAGGAAATGGGCTGACATGTACATGGAATGTCATGTGTGCAATGCTGCTCATATGTGTGGCACTTGTGCTGTCTACGTTCTGCTTCTATGGAACTCTGGTCACAGATAGTCCTTGCAAATATTGGATGCAGTTGGACTTACTGCTGTCAAGGGTCTGGTCAGACATTCCTGTTACTGATGCAAAAGCACATTGACTGCCTCATGTATGAGGCTTGTTTTCCCCTTATTGAGTGATGGTGTCTTAGTTGTGTGCCATATGCTGAGTTGGTCCTTGATTTCAACATGTGTGTGTGAAATAGGTGTGGTCATCTGCTATTGGCCTTCAAAGGAGAAATGTACATGATAGATGTCATTTACAGTGTGTGTGTATGTGACCATTGTATGTTAGGCATCACATTAGCTCTGGGATGTTCAGTGTTCTAATCAGTATCTCAGCAATGCTCCATGAGGCAACACTCTTATTCTGATAAGTAGAGATTAAGGTGTGCAAAAATGAATAGCCAGACCATGATATAGTGATTATTATAGGTGTTTATTTAAATTAGTTAACTAAAGTGGTGAAGGTGATTACATTCAAAAGAAATTGTTGACGATCTGTTGGCGCCTGTGTAGACCAGTGGCCGTGTTCTGTAGTTCCCCCTCATGTTGCAGGCCAGCATCCTCCTCTTCCTCCTCTTCAGGCATGTGTGGCTTTGGTTCCAGGAGGGAAATGTTCCTTTTGATGCAAATGTTGTGCAATATTGCACATGTTAGGATGATCCTACAGACCATCTACGGGGAATATAGGAGGCTACCACCAGTTATGTCGAGGCACCGGAACCTTGACTTGAGGCTGCCAAAGGTCCTTTTGACAATGCTGCGTGTCCTCCTATGTGCGTCGTTGTAGGCACGCTCTGCAGCAGTACTAGGGTTGCCAAATGGTGTCATAATCCATGGCTGGATGCCATACCCCTGATCACCTGCAAGAGAAAATGATTGGGATCATATTGATGTAGCTGGCCCTATTGAAATGACCTTTCATGGCAGTAGTTGTCTTGTGTTGTCTGTGACTTTTTTGTGTCATAATGTAGCATCCTAGGCTTGTAGGATGTACCATCTGCATGGTGTTGTTTCCTTGGCTGAACGAGTGTTTGTCTGCTAACCAATTGTCAGCAGTGTGTTTTGGGATTTGCAGTACAGTGTGCCCTCCCTAGCATTGTGACTTGTGATACAGGTGTCCGTGTGTCTTCACTGGGGGTGAGATGATAGTTCCATACACAGGTTAAAATTGACAGTGTTGTTAACACGTTCATATCAATGTACCCTGGACATCCCATACCTTTAAACTTATGCAATGGATTAATGTAAAGGTCATTGGGACACTCACATTTTGCAAGGTGACATTTGTGCTACCCACTCCACACGTTGTGATCTTTGACATCTTAACATTAGGCTGTACAGTAATTTCCGATGTGTGACAGGTTCAATGGTGACCTAAGAAACATGACTAGCGATGTCACGACCTCAGTGTGTTCCTGTCCACATGTTACTGTTGTGGTGTATGTGTTGTTTGTCCTAGAGGGTTGCTGTGCAGTGTGTATATAAGTAGGTTTGTGTACTTACCAACAAGTAGTCCATTGCCATACCGTCCATCCTGGAAGTGTTCATTGATGGTGCAGTGACAGAAGATGAATGAGTCATGTACACTCCCAGGATATTTAGCCTCGATGTTGGTGATCAATCCCTGGTGATCGACTATGGCCTGCACATTGATGGAATGTGTGTGCTTCCTGTTGTGGTAGAGGTGTTCAGTTGCAGCAGGTGGCACAAGGCATTCATGTGTGCAGTCGATTGCACCAAGGACGTGTGGGAAGCCACTGATGAGGTAGAACCCCTGTTTTGTTTCCTGCTGCTTCTGCAGTGTGTTAGGGAAGCAGATGTGGCGGGGTGTCAGTCCAATGATGGCATCCAGTACTTTGGGCAAAAAGGCGGAGAATGATGGTTGTGATATTCCGGCAACCAGTGCACCAGTTGTTTGAAAAGAGCCACTTGCCAGCATATGAAGTATGGCAAGCAGCTTGGTTTCTGTTGGGATGGTGCGGGGTGTCAGCAAAGTGGGGGCCAACTGCGGTTCAATGTTGCGCAGCAGCTGCTGAATGGCCTGCCAGTTCAACCGGTACCTCTGGATGATGTTGTGTTCCCTGAGGCCCTGAAGGGTGGTTCTGGGGTGGAATAAACTCTCCTGCCTTCTGCGCTGCCTTTGGGGTCCCTGCTGGTGTTGTTGTAGCTGCTGTTGTTGCTGCTGGGCTCTGCGTCTGCGTGCATGCTGGATTAGAATCCCCTCTATGGCTCTCTGTTGCTGCTCTGCTGCTCTGTTGTTTGTTCTGTGTGTTCTGATTAAATACAGGTGTGTTTGCCCCATTTTAACACCTGCCCTGACCCAGGCGTTAAATTGTGATGCAAATCGGGCTGTGCGTCATTTTCCGGCTCCGCCTCCCGGCAGTGCGTCATTTTGGCCCAAAAGCATAAATACGACGCACGGTCGTTTAAGTCATTTTTGGACGGGAACGTCTACCTTCCATATCATTAACGCAAGGCGGGTGGCTGCATCCAGAAAATGACGCACACGGCGGAATTTTGTCGTCCGCGGGCTCGGGCGTCAAAGTTTAAATAGGGGGCAACATTTGCGCTGAATGTGCGTCATAATTTATGACGCACATTCGGCGCAGACGGAGTATAAATAAGCCCCAAAGTAGCACAAAACAGTGCAAAGTGCAGCTTTGTGTTACTTTAGGACTATGCCTTGCAAATCAAGATTTGGGCTTGTAAATCCCCAGTCAAGCCACAGTGCCAATTTGCATCACTTTTTGTGACAAATCACTGCCATAAAACCTTGATAAATCTAAATGATAGTCTTTGGCATTTCCAGAAAGATCTCTGTTACCTAACTAGTCACCACCATGTCAAAAAAACTGAAAAAAGTATCAAAAGGCCCTTGTTACACACTTGACGCAGGCTGTATATTAGTATGTACATGGAAATAACCAGGACAGATATTTTGCTCTTCATGAACATCCGCAAAAAGGGTAGACACTTCATGACAATGCTCATCATTACTACAAGTTTGGAGATCTGTTGGACATTTGACACAGTAAACAACTCCAGTGAAGAAAACATGCAATACACGAATGAAACAATTTAACGGTGATTATTTACTGCACTGACAGAAATCCATGTGCCACTGGAGAGAACTTTAACTAGAAGACCTAGAGAGCCAGAGACAGACTAAAAATCAAACCAAACCCAAAAGTAGTGTAACTTCAAGTTAGAAACAGTGCATTAGAATCAATCTCTAACCCAGGAGATGTCTGCACAGTGAAAACAGCACAGTTGCACAGCAGACCTTCAGATGACATAAACACATCAATGGTATCCACAGCAACAGGAAGATCCCCATCATCGCTATATCACTCCTAATTTTTCACCACTACTGTTGATGAAATTGAAACACCCTAGTCCAACCTGAATGATGTTAGGATATAATTATTACATGATCAATTACTTAAAATCATCACATACAAACATCCAAACTCCACAATTTATGAGTACCATAGGAAAAATTCTAAAATTAAATAAAAAACAAGCCTAGAGAAAAAATCCATTAAAAAAAGTTAGAATACTATAGTAAAGACCCTTAAGAGACCAGAATTCTACTGTTCCAGACTGTCAGATCCGCAATACTAGAACATCGCCTGTGTCCCTTTAGCGCTAAGCTAGCTCCACCTGGGACCTGGGAAACATCAAGAGAAATGCTGTATTCTCAGGTGCAACAGTTCACTTCTGGATGGGCAGTGGATAGATGGAAGTCTAGCAAGATTTTGGGGTTTCACTGACCAGGCAGCAATCTGTGAAGTGTTGGCGATTAGCCACTGGGCCCAGTCTGTGTGGCAATGACTAGACAGAACTCACCCTGTTTTTGCACTACAAAGTGTGACATGTATCTGGTCTATTTGGTTCCCCAGCCGGGCAAGAATCTGTGGTGATTGGGTGGTAAAATACAGGTTTGAAACGTCTCTGCAATATCTGCTTCCAAAATGACTGACTCAACTTTGTCCTTCAAGGCAAGACAACCCAAATAGAAACTGCCCCACAAACACACACTTATTCAGAAATCTAATGTTAAACCTGGCTTTCTTGGTGTAGTTTCATTCAACTTTTTTGCCTTCTGAACTCCTGTTTTGCTGACCTAGTTTTTGCTGACTTGAGGACTGGGCATTTTACCACTGCTATCCAGTGATAACGTACATGTGCTCTGTGCCTAAAACATGGTAACATCGGTTTATCCACAATTTGAATATTTATTTTACTTATGAGTCCATAGTAAAATGCACTACCTGTGCCTATGGCCTGTAAGTGAAATGCTACTGGTGGGCCTGCAGCACTGATTTGTGCCAACCACTTCAGTAGTCCTTTAACATTGATTCAGACCTGCCACTGCAGAGCCTGTGTCTGCAGTGTTGAACTGCCTGTCAAGCTGGTAAGTTAACTCTCTTGCCAGGCCCAAACCTTAATTTTTAATACATATAAGCCATCTTGCAGTAGGTCTAGGATAGCCCTAAGGGCAGGGTTTAGTGTGATCAAAAAGGTGGACGTGTACTTTTAAGTTTTAATTGTCTAGGTAGTGAAAAACCCTTAAATTCATTTTTCACTACTGCAAGGCCTATCTCTCCCATAGGTTAACATTGGGATTGCCTTCTTACTTTTAAATATAATTTCCAGTTCGGAAGAGATGAAACCTCCACATTTGGTGTCTCTGGAATCACATTTTAAATGTAAAATCACAACTGAAGGTGAAGTCAGATTTTAACTTGGAATTCCGATAATGGCACTTTAAAAAAAGATGGCATTTCTTACTTTATATCATCCAATGCTTGCAATCTGTCTCTGAATACACATCTGAGTGGGTGACAGCTAGGCCGGTGTGCATTCCTTCCAGATGCCCACACACAAAGTTAGCTTAGGCGTGAGTGATGGGCCTTCAACATCCTAATGGCTCATCACGGGCAGGATCGGAGGGAGGAGCTGACACTTACACCTGAATGGGCAGTGTTGTGATCCCACACAAAGCGCTGCATAACCCCTGTATTGAGTTTGAAATGAGGACAGGAAGGGCAGGGACTCTGTGCACTTCAAATGCCTCTCTTTGAGGTCTCCTACACTACAAAGGCACTACAGGGTATAGCAACTGGACTTCAGACCCCAATAAATCAGTACACTTCTGGACCTGAGGACATTCTGCCAGAAAGAAGGACTGCTGTGCTGCTGAAGGTACTGCCACTCTGTTGGACTCTGGTGGACTTTGCTAGACTCATGCTCTGCTGTATCTGCCCTGCTGCTCTCCTTGCCTTTATGTGAGAAGGAGAGGACCTGCATCTCTACATCCCCAGATACAAAGTGACTTCAAGGACTTGTTGGCTTGCCTTCTCTTCTGAGATCTCAGGGACATCAAAGACTTCACTTAATCCACAACACCCTACCAACTGTCGCCAATCCAGCCCTGGGACCATGGAATTGGGTAGAACGTGCTGTAAGTGCCAGAACCTGCATATTGGCAATGTTGCACCATCAAAACCGATGCATTTCCCTCTGACGCCGATGCATAGTGCGGCTGCCGAGATTGAGGACATTGCATTGCCAGCTGCACAGCTCGATGATAGTAGATTGCCTGTATCCAGGACTGCTCAACGATGACACAATGTGTGACTTGAAGATGTTGCATCACCTATGAATCCCAAGGATCAGAACTGACTCATTGCATCCCTGCTCCATGCATCTCGGGCCCGAAGTCGATGCATCCTCTAACAAGGTGCTTTTTCAGCCTGACAAAGTAGGTCCCTGTATCCAACCCATGCTCCATCACATATGGTCTGAACTGTTACATTTAACCCAGTCAAGTGTGACCAGATATAACCCACTTTATGATGTTAAGCACTGTATTTGCAGATATTCTTTCAAAACTCTTATCTCAAATTATACTCATTGGATTTTTGTCATTTTAGTCTTGTCCTGTTCATTAAATTATTTTTGTGTGTTATTTTCACTGTTTTACTGTTTTAAGTGTTGCAAAAATACCTTACACACATTGCCTCTTAAGTAAAGCCTCCCTGCTCTGTGCCAAGCTACTAGAGGGTGAGCACAGGTTAATTCATGGTGTGTATCTGACTTACCCTGATTAGTATTGTAGTCCCTACTTGGACAGGGTGCATACCTCTGCAAATTAGAAACCTAGGGCCATATTTATAAGCAGCTTGCACCACTGATGCATCACTTTTTTGACATACCAACATTGCAGGCTGCAGGCCTATATCTACAAAGCCTTGTAAGTCACTGCATTGCCTTACTCTGTTTCAAAGAGGAACTCCATGGATGTTACAGTGGGTGTTCCCACGCAACACCCATGTATTTTGACTCATTCCCAGATTCACAAGGCTTTCAACCCCGGGAATGTGTCAAAAGCCTACTCCTCTCCAGGGGAAGCATAAGGGAGTGGAATACTTTAATTTTTCCTTGTTTTTTTCCTTTTTCTAGGTGTCCCTTCCTTCACTAAAACAATCATCCCCCCAATGCAGGCACCCTTGCACTGGGGTGCAAGGGTGCCTGCATTGATGCATGGCAGCCCATTGTGTGCCAATGCAGTGGAACAGGACACAAATGTTTCATATCTTATAGATGTGGTGCTTTCCTGTCCTTTTCTTTAGACACAAGGCAATGCAGCAGGAAGGCTTGTGATGCTCTGTCAAAAGATTGTAAATATGGCCCCCAGTTTCTAACAGCTAGCCTTATCCAACTGGGAATAATTAAATAAAATGTGTGTAATTGAGCTAAGACAATATTTGGAAACATTGCATACCCTTTCTTAAATATCTCAATCCCGAAATGCTTTAAAAGAGCCCTCAGAAACAAATAGTTGGGGTATGCTCCATTGAGTGCAGCTGAATAGAAAAGGACAACACACAGCATGCTTCATGTTTGAGTGTTTATTTTTGTGCTGCACCATTAGCCCACATGCCTCCATTTTCACAACAATGAGCTCTTGTTCCCCTAATCTAAAATGCTTAATTATTGGAAGTAATCATTGATCTGCACCTACACTTGAAAATTTTGGTCCATTAAGTCCTATTCTTTGGAGATGTTAACCTGTAGCTGAATTAATTGAAAATGTGTGCACAATAAGCTTCTTTCAAAGGATTTTACTGCCCACATAATGGACTTTGTACTCTTATACAAAGTCCACTCCTCAAATTTATCAGAAAAAAAATAGATATAATTGTGTCACTCTTCCCATATTTCAATTGTTTTTAACTTTAACTAACAAATCCTCAAAGGATTGCAATCCTTCAACATTTGTCAGGCCTAACACAAAATCAGTGAGTTATGTGAACCATCAACAGGTATACCAGGGCTATAAAGTACTCCAGACACAGAGATCTTAGCAAGCCTTTCATGCCACATAGCCTGCATAATACTATAACCCTATAAATAAAGGGGCCGAAAAATGTGACAAAGATTCAAACAAAAGTACAAGGGAGAGTTGCCACAGATAACAGAAGCATTCTGCAAACTGAATGTGGCCTACACAACTCACGATCCTAAGAGAAGAAGGCATTATGCATGAGTGTAGCTAAACAGAAATGGCGATCACCAAGTTATCAAAAGACCCTAAAAGCCTATTTTGGAAAACTTGTCCCTCAAGTAGGGAAAGGAACTCCTAAAAGAACTGTGCTTCTTAATAGTTTTATCAGGGGTACTTGATACCCATGAATCAAACTAGGATATTTTCAGGTCTCAGACTTGAGCCATCCTGAAGCTTCTCACTGCGGCTCCATAATCTTGTAATGTGAGCATTTACTTTGTGTGCTTCAAATCAATGGAGATGCTTACAACTGATGTGCACCTCCCAGACGTATTCTCTTAAATACTGACCATTGAATGGATGGACATAAATTATGTTATTCATTGTGTATGCTGATTTTATTGTACAAGTTTGTCTGTTGCAAAATGACAGTATATAAAAGTGTCTGTTTCTACATATATGAAGCAATGGATCTGATACATGTGTCATGCCTTACCAATGGGCTAGCATGTTCTTTTGCTTATTTGCAGTGTATAACCTTGGGGAAGCATGCTGTAGCAAAAAACAACATAACATAAAAAAAAAAACATGAATCTGAGTTCATGACTGCAAAGACTCCTGAAGGTAATGTTGCTCAAATGTGAATTTACCTTGAAAAAATAAAGGGCAAGAGGTGTTTGGCAAAATAGAAACAGTTGGTTTAATTGAACACTAGGGCCAGGAGAACAGTTACAGAAATGGGGTCTGAGGACTGTTTTAAAGTACAATTGATCTGCATGGTGTTTTATACATTTAATCTGGGCATCATAAAACAATTACATTTCTTTTTAGATCAAGAACGTGGGCTGTTGTCTTGGAGTTGTAAATAAGTCCCTGATAACAAATGCAGGTGGGGCTCAACCTTGTGTGGACACAATGAGGGCCAGTGGGTAATGTATCTAGATGTCTGACATGAGGGGTGCATGATCGGTGCATGTTACTGTGTGTGTCATGTTCTGATTGACTGCGTGTTTCTAACTTCATGTGGCATCTAACTTTGTGGTGTTTTGGGAACACCCACACCCCTCTGGCCATTTGTGTTTTATTGGGGCCAATTTCCTTGGATCATTGTGGTGTCGCTGCACCTGTCTGTATGATTGATCTGAGTTTCCTGTGTGTGCTTATGTCTGCCAGTTATGTGCTATCCTGCCTGTGACCAGTCAGTCAGTAACCTTAGGCCTATGGCTTAGAACCTGCCTGACCATATTTTTCTGAGTCAGGGTTGATGGAGAGTTCATGGTGGGTGAATTTGATAATAGTAATGTGATTTCGTTTTTATACACAAACATATCATTGTACACATCAACATCCACTTTTTCAATATTAACATTCCCCTCTCTAGTCAAATTTTCAACTACACTATCTAGCTCATACTTCATGACAGTCACTTTATTGTGGGCTTGTGGTTCTTCAGTTTTAACTGTTACTGCTTCCCTAGTTATTTGCATTCTACCCAATTTGTGTTTTTACAGCAGGAAACCCCCACTTGTAGGAAACCACACAAAACAATAATAATATGAAAACAGGCAACAGTGACATGCACAGACTGGCCAGTCACCGGGGCAGCCAGGAGAACCAGTTTGTGAACCACCCCTGCTCAGGGGCACCTCCCTCCTCACGCTTGTCTCCTTGTAAATGGTGCAATGCTTAGATGGCAAGAGTCAGGGTCCCATTGTCCATGTCTTTGCCTGGTATAAACATGCAGAAGGATGCACCAATCTTGGTACACACACCTCCCTCCATTGCAGTCCAACACATATCACTGTTGAATCACCATGAGTTGGATGGTTGTCAGTTCTTCAATGATCAAATTAAGGCTGAGCTCAGTGCGGTTCAGTATCTTAAGCATTACCCACCGGGCTATTTGTAACAAGTGTGTGTTCACTTTCATCTGCACAGTGAAGAAGGGTATGGAACCTCCCACAGATTTTTGTGCATCAGAGACCAGCCTAAATTTCTTCGGGAATGTCCTTCTATTGAGCCCTTCCAAAATAATCAGAATTTCTTTTTTCCTGAGCCTGCTGCAACATAATTGTCTTTTTCTTTGGGGGTGTTGATACAACTCTGACCGTTCTTCTCTGGGAATTACTAGGGTTGGGGTGTGTATGGTGATGAGGGAGCAGAGGCCACGCCATTCAGGGATGAGCTGAGTGTAGGCAATCAATCAATCAATCAATTTATTTGTTGAGCACGCTACTCACCCAGAAGGGTCTCAAGGCGCTGGGGGGGGTTGCTACTGCTCGAAGAGCCAGGTCTTGAGGAGCTTTCTGAAGGTCAGGAGGTCTTGGGTTTTACGTAGGTTGGCGGGGAGTGAGTTCCAGATTTTGGCTGCGAGGTGAGAAAAGGATCTGCCGCCATTTGTGGTACGGTGAATGCGAAAGACTGTTGCGAGGGTGAGGTTGGCGGAGCGGAGCTGGCGTGTAGGGATGTGGAAGTTGAGTCAATCGTTGAGGTAGGCCGGTCCGGTGTTGTGGAGAACTTTGTGAGCGTGGCTTAGGATTTTGAAGATTATTCTTTTGTCGATGGGTAGCCAGTGGAGGTCCCTGAGGTAGGCAGAGATGTGTTTGTGGCGAGGGAGATTGAGGATGAGACATGCTGATGCGTTCTGGATGCGCTGGAGTTTCTTTCTGGAGCTCGGCCCTCGTTTCCGCGTAGAGGGTGTTTTTCTGATTCCTACAGAAATCCACCTGAAGGTCTTGCGGAGCATTCAAAGGGTGTTGAAGCATGAGGACGAGATGACGTTGACTTGCTGGATCATGGAGAGTGAAGAGTCTAATAAGAAGCCGAGGTTGCGTGCGTGGGTGGTGGGTGTTGGGGACGACCCCAGGGTGGCTGGCCACCAGGCATAGTCCCAAGCTGACTTGTTGGGGCCGAAGATGATGATCTCAGTTTTTTATGAGTTCAGCTTGAGGTGGCTTGCTGTCATCCAGTTGGCAATAGCGAGGAGTCCGGTGTGGAGGTTCTTCTTGGCAGTTGCAGGGTTCCTCGTGAGGGAGAGGATGAGCTGAGTGTAGTCTGCATAGGAAATTATGTTGAGGCCATGGGATCGGCCGATGTTGGCGAGCGGAGCCATGTAGATATTGAAGAGGGTGGGGCTGAGTGAGGATACCTGGGGGACTCCGCAGATGGTTTTGGTGGCCTTTGACCGGAACAGGGGGAGGTGAACTCTTTGTGTTCTCTCGAAGAGAAAGGAGGTGAGCCAGTCCAGGGCTCTGTCGTGAATTCCGGTGTCTAAGAGGCGTGTGCGAAGGGTTTGGTGACATACGGTGTCGAAGGCTGCAGAGAGGTTGAGGAGGATAAGGGCAACGGTTTCACCTTTATCGAGCCTGGTCCTGATGTCGTTGGTGCAGGCGATGAGGGTGGTCTCGGTACTGTGGTTTTTGCGGAATCCAGACTGGGAGACGTTGAGTAAGCTGTTGTCCTCCAGGAAGCGGGAAAGTTGGTTGTTGGCTATCTTCTCTATGACCTTCACAGGGAAGGGGAGTACGGATATCGGTCTGTAGTTTTTGAGGTCTTCAGGGTCGGCTTTGGGCTTTTTGAGTAAGGCTTTGACTTCGGTGTGTTTCCAGCTTTCCGGGAAAATGGAGGTATCGAAGGAGCTGTTGATGATGATCCGGAGCTGTGAAGCGATGATTTGGCTGGCCTTATTGAAGACGTGGAGAGGACAGGGGTCTGCGGGGGAGCCGGAGTAGATGGTGCTCATGGTTTTGGTGGTTTCCTCATCGTTGGTGGGGGTCCAGCCGTTCAGTACGTTGGTGCAGCAGGGTATGATGGGGTCGACCATGTTGGTGGTGGTGGTGGTGGGGAACGGCGTTGCAAAGCTTCCATGAATGTCTGTGATCTTGTGGTGGAAGAAGATGGAGAGGAAGTCGCAGAGGTCTTGTGATTGTCTGTGGAGCAGGACTTTGGGGTTGGTGAGTTCCTTTATGGTGTTGAATAGCTCCCTGCTGTTGTGTGTATTGTTGTCAATTTGTTCTTTGTAGAAAGATCTTTTGGTGGCCCAGATGAGCTGGTAGTGTTTGCGCATGGCTGATTTGAGGGCAGTGAAGTTGCTCTCTGATTGTTCTTGGTGCCAGGTTTTCTCAGTTTTGTCATTTGGAGGCCTGGCGGTCTGCGGTGAACCAGGGAGCTTTCTTGTTGACGCTGGTGTTGCTGGTTTTCTTGAGTGGAGCGAGGGTGTTGGCGCAGTCGTCAAGCCATTGCTTGAGGGCGGCAGTGTTGGGGTGGTTGGTTTTAGGTGTTAGGGTTTGGCCGATGTTAGAAATGGGGTCTTTGGTTGGCAGTCAGGTTACCCCCTGCCCAAGCAAGGACCCTCACTCTAGTCAGGATGAGTCACACACAATCCAAATGATCCTGTGCCCACCCTCTGGTAGCTTGGCACTGAGCAGTCAGGCTTAACTTAAAAGGCAATGTGTAAAGTATTTGTGCAATAAATCATACAATAGCACAATATAGCACAACAAAAATACACCACACAGTGTTTAGAAAAATATATAATATTTATCTGGATATTTGCAGGTCAAAACGATCAAAGATGCATAAGTAAATGTAGAGATATCACTGAAAAGTGATATAAAGGGGGTCATTCTGACCCTGGCGGCCGGTGGCCGCCAGGGCCACCGACCACGGGAGCACCGCCAACAGGCTGGCGGTGCTCCCACGAGCATTCTGACCGCGGCGGTTCAGCCGCGGTCAGAAGCGGCAAGCCGACTTACCGCTGCTCGGGGGAATCCTTCATGGCGGCGGAGCGCGCTCCGCCGCCATGAGGATTCTGACCCCCCCTACCGCCATCCTGTTCATGGCGGGAAAGCCGCCATGAACAGGATGGCGGTAGGGGGGGTCGCGGGGCCCCTGGGGGCCCCTGCCGTGCCCATGCCAATGGCATGGGCACGGCAGGGGCCCCCGTAAGAGGGCCCCGCAAAGTATTTCAGTGTCTGCTTTGCAGACACTGAAATACGCGACGGGTGCCACTGCACCCGTCGCACCTTCCCACTCCGCCGGCTCGATTACGAGCCGGCATCCTCGTGGGAAGGGAGTTTTTCCCTGGGCTGGCGGGCGGTCTTTTGGAGACCGCCCGCCAGCCCAGGGAAAAACTCATAATACCCTCCGCGGTCTTCTGACCGCGGAGCAGTATAATGGGGGCGGAATTCTGGCAGGCGGCCTCCGCCGCCCGCCAGAATCAGAATCACCCCCAAAGTGTCTTAAGTCTTTTAAAAGCAAACAAAGTCTCCTTTTAGCACAAAGCACCTGATTTGCGTGAAAAATCTCCACAATGGGCCGTAGAGGAGGAGAAGCGTGGAAACAAAGGGGGTGTGCGTCGATTTCTCGGTCCGCACACTGTGATGAGTCATTTAGTTTCCACACAGGGACGGCTGTGTGTCGATTTCTGGCGCTCGGTCGTGGATCCTCTTTGGGTTGTGGGGTTTTCACATACCCCGGGGTATGTGTGTGGAATCCTGGGCTTGTAGAGAGGAGTCACAAGTGCTGTGTCGTTCCGGTGGACGTTGCATGGAAATTTCTTCTGCACGGCAGGCGCTGCATCGATTTTCCCTCTGGAAGTTGGACCGCGTCGTCCCAGGTCGGCTGCAAGTCAATACAGTGGGCCGTGCGTCGAAATTCCGGTCGCAACGCAGGCACCGCGTTGATCTTCTCCTGGCGAAGTCGGGCTGCGTCGTTCCGGTTCAGCGTGCAGTGAATTTCTCACTGCGGGGCAGGCTGTGCATCATTTTTAGCCAGCTGTGTGTCGAATTTTCACTGCACAAGGAGTCCAGTTGCAAGAGAGAAGTCTTTTTGGTCCTGAGACTTCAGGGAACAGGAGGCAAGCTCTATCCAAGCCCTTGGAGAGCACTTCTTCACCACAGCCAGGGATCAGCAAGGCAGCAGGGCAACAGCAAGGCAGCAGTCCTTCACAGAAAGCAGTCAGGTGAGTCCTTTGGGCAGCCAGGCAGTTCTGCTTGGCAGGATGCAGGTTCTGGTTACAAGTTTCTTCTCCAGGACGCGTCTGCGTTGGAAGGGTCAGAGGCCCTGTTTATAAACCCAAATGTGCCTTTGAAGAGGGGGAGACTTCAAAGAGTGGCTTAGAAGTGCACCAGGTCCTCTTTCAGTTCAATCCTGTCTGCCAGGGTCCCAGTATGGGGTGTGGCAGTCCTTTGTGTGAGAGCAGGCCCTCCACCCTCCCAGCCCAGGAATACCCATTCAAAATGCAGATGTATGCAAGTGAGGCTGATTATCTTGTGTTTAGGGTGTGTCTGAGTGAATGCACAAGGAGCTGTCAACTAAACCCGGCCAGACGTGGATTGTAAGACACAGAAAGATTTAAGTGCAGAGAAATGCTCACTTTCTAAAAGTGACATTTCTAAAATAGTAATATTAAATCCAACTTCACCAGTCAGCAGGATTCTATATCACCATTCTGACCATACTAAATATGACCTTCCTACTCCTTTCAGATCAGCAGCTACCACTCAAACAATATATGAGGACAGCCCCAATGTTAGCCTATGAAGGAAGCAGGCCTCACTGTGGTGTAAAAACAAATTTGGGAGTTTTACACTACCAGGACTTGTAAACTACATAGGTACTTGTCCTGACTTTTGCCTACACAGCACCCTGCCCTATGGGTTACCTTGGGCATATCTTAGGGGTGTCTTATGTGTAGAAAAAGGGGAGTTTTGGGCATGGCAAGTACTTTTAAATGCCAAGTCGAATTGGCAGTGAAACTGCACACACAGACCTTGCAATGGCAGGCCTGAGACAAGGTTATGGGGCTACTTAAGTGGATGGCACAACCAGTGCTGCAGGCCCACTAGTAGCATTTAATCTACAGGCCCTGGGCACATATAGTGCACAGTACTAGGGACTTATAAGTAAATTAAATAGTCCAATTGGGTATGATCCCATGTTACCATGTTTAAGGGGAGAGAGCCTATGCACTTTAGTGCTGGTTAGCAGCGGTAAAGTGCGCAGAGCCTACAAACTAGCAAAAACAGTGTCCAAAAAGTGGAGGGAGGTAGGCAAAAAGTTTGGGACCCCATTGTATGTCTGGAATGTACAGCATTGGGCCACAGTTTTCATTTGTTCCCAGTGGAATTGTTCCTTTTCCTCTGAAAAAACAAAGAAAACATTGTAAGTTGCCATACAATTAGGGGTTGCCCCTTCCCTTCTAGCCATGTATATCTAAACACACCTCAGTATCCTAGATTTCCTGACATGGGGTATCTCTGCTGTTATTCATCCCCTCCCTAAGGGACTCATTTCCCTTGGCACCATTGAGGTGGATGTCTCTACACTGGAACTCCATGTCTGGGTTCAATTTGTCATTAAAGAAGACAGCCCCAGAAATTCTAAAGGCATTCTGAGATCACAGGTGGAAGCGGGAGGGGGCTTGTTCATGCGTTGGTTTGGTGGCTTTGCTACCTCTAAGAATCTCTTTTCTGGAAAGTTTTAGTTCAAACAGTATTCTCCCCTATGGTGCCCCCCCTGCACATCCTATCTAGTTCAGTTACAGTATTGCTAGGCTCAGTGAAAAGGTACAGTGCTGTGGAATTGGTCTTGTATTGGGTCAGATTCACTAATACTCTCTAAGGTTATATTATGGTGGGTTGTATTTTGGTCTCAATCCTACATAGGTAAGGGTTGAGAAGGCATTTTGCTTTTTCATGGAATACCGCTTGGAACAAGTAAAGCCTGTCTATGCCTACTGAATGAGGTATCAGTGAACAGACATAACATGACCTGACTGATGTCTTGGAACCCACAGCAGTCATGTGCTGATACCATGTCCTGTGTAAGACGGTGCTGTGTAGCGTGTGTGGAATGCTCGTGTTGGCTTCGGTGTAATTATAAGTGACATGGGAGGGGATTATAATTTCTAGATGGACTCCATTTGATTAGGCAGCTCTTTGGCAATGAATGGAGCACCCATAGTAAACTGAGGGTATACAAAAGTACAATAATACAAAACTTACTTAGCATTGCAGGTCTTGGGATGCATCCCGAGAGATGCCTGTAGTCCTCCAGTGATTTGGAGTTTCTTAGTTTTAGCAATTCAAAAGGTTTGCAGTGCGATTTGAAGATCTTGATCCTGTGGGGATTATTGATATGGTCGCTGAAAAAAGTGATGGCACACTGTAAACGTGGTGCATTTGGAGGCTTGATTGCAGATCTGTTGAATAAGAAATTTATGCCCATGTTCATACTTTTTTAGTGCCGCATTTGCGTAATTTTTTTATGCAGAAGTGGCACAAACATACAAAATATAATAGTGTTTTTTAAGTTTGTGCCGCTTTTGCGTCCAAAAATTATGCAAATGCGGCGCTTAAAAAGTATAAATATGGGCCTTGGTTTGTTAGTTTAGAAAACATTGCATCCTTGTGTCATCCCCACTCATTTCTAAGGGGTTCCTGTGCTTTTAATAATTTTAGTGAGGCACAGGAAGCCAGCCCCACTTGGGTATCTATTTTGAAAAAAGGTGTTACTTTCATTAAAGCATTAATTTTATGGTTGCTTGGCACCCCCTCTCTCCGTGACTGACTGGGTGTATGGCGATAAAGCATTTTTTTTAATGGGGTGGTCTCATGAGCATGTGCGTTAAATCAGTTAATACCTAGCACTCTTGGTCATCACCAGCACTCCAGTATCCTATCCCTCCTAGTGTGTATGTGGGTGCCATTGGTGCAGGTGCTGTTTTTTGACCTACATGTGCACGGAGGAATGTATAAAGAAGAGGCATGTGGCAAATGAACTATGTTTAGTGATCGCAACATGCCCTGAGGTCATGTGTATGCCCATTGAGTCTCATGTGGCATTTAACATGACCCTCCCTACTGGGCCAGGTGTCTTGATTACACCCTTTTTGTAGAGACTTCTTTTTGGCTAGCTTTGGACTTCTTTTTATTGGTCTTTGAGCACTTCCTCAGATCTTTGCAAGATTTTTATCTTTGTTGCGAACCAGATGGGCCCAGAGAGTTGTTCTGCAGCCCCCGTGTGCCTCTGATATTGTGATGTCTGATATTGGGACTATTGCTTCCTCCATACGGAGTGTGTAAGGTCTTTTGTGTTGGCTGATTGCTAGGCCTCACATAGGTGTGAGCATATTTCTGAGTCCTATCCTTGCTCAGAGCTGTGATAGATCTTTTCTGATGCCCTATCCCCACCATCCCCCTTCTCCCCCAGACCACATCTTTCCCAGGATGTTTGGACCTACGGTTCCAAGCTGTGGTTAGGGACTTTGAACCAGTGACATGCTTCCTTTGTTAGTTTGGAGGGGCATGACCCAGTGAGCAGTCTTAGGATTCTTGGAAAACTTTGAGGGAAAGAAGGCAAAATCGCTGCATGGTCCGGTGCAAGACCAAGAACTCATAGACTTTTGCCCAAATGATAGTAATGGATTGGGACTGCTGGTTGTTCTGCTGAACACCCTCCACCCGGCTTGGTGCCATGCAGTGTTTTGCAATCTGTCAGATTTTGTGCATGTGTTGCAGAGGTTATGGGGTCTTCACTATCCTAAGGGCCCAGGAAACCTGGCTCCTGATACTGGAGGACAGCTTCATTTTCTAACCAAAAGGGGGGTCCTCCATTTGACTGGTGGCTGCTAGTTCCTGAGGGTGCTGTTGGGACCATATGCCATAAAGAAATTTTGGTCCCAGGCTTCCCGAAAGGAAGTAAAGTCTTGGATCCCTAATGTTGTCTCTTTGGTCGTTCTTTTGAGTCTTGGTACAGAGAATTTTGAGATGTGTATGAAATGAATGCTCTGCATTAGGGGTTTTAACTTACTGCACATTTGGTTTGTAGCTTTGTCTGAAGGCATTACTTCCCCAAACAGTTACCTCTCCCTGCCGTGGTTGTGGTCTTGGTCCATATTGGGCTGGGTACTCTGTCTGTGGTTGCTGTTGCCACATGTTTGTCCAACTACCTGACCCTGTTGCGGTGGCAGACTGACTTCCCCATGGCTGGGTATAAGGTGTATTCGTGTTTCCCTGTGCTTGGCTTTGTGTATGACGATTTTGCAGGTACTGGCCCCGGCTCATCAACCTCTGTTTGTGCTGTGCCTTTAGCCAGCATCTGTCAGTCAAGTGGCCCATTCTATGGCAATAGTAACATTCTCTAAGGCTTGACTGCTGGCAATCTCACTGGTCTCCACGTTGTAGCTAGGTTAAAGCCCTTTGGGGATTTACAGGGGTTCTTCCTTCAGAATTGGTGTCATTTACATGCTCTCAGCCAATGAGGCCCCCTTGAAGGCGGTCTTTTTTAATTCGTGTTGGACCAACTGAGTGGTTTCTCTCTGGACTTGCTCCTGCCTTCCTTGTCCTTTTCTTGTTTCTTTTTGTAATAGTGTAATATGTGAGCTTGTGTCTCCCACTGGGGTTTGGTGTCTAGTCTCACTATGCTGTCAATTCTGCTTTGTAGTTCAGTGGGCAGCCCCTTTTTGGGGACATTGTAAAAGAATGCAACCTAGGGTCTGGGATGGGTCCATGACTGTCCTGTCTCTTGTCCCCAACCTTCCCTCATCCTATCCAGAAAACTGGTTATGGTCTCTCCAGGTTTTATAGTTTCTGCCATTAACCCACCTACATCTGGACAGTCAGGGAATATTTCCCTCAGGACCATCCATATTTGGAACCTGTACAAATTGAATGTGGCCCCATCATGCTCTTTGTCGGGTGAGCACAGTGTTAGTCTGCTCTCCGATAAGACTACTTAGCAGACTTTTGACATCATCCATCACTAGATTTATTCCTGTGATGTTCTTCTCAAAACATGAGATCCATTTCCCCCCATCCAACAATGGTAGCAGTTTGGTCCTTTGCTCTTTGTTATCCATCTGAGCCCATGGCACATAGATGGTCCCTGATGTGCCCTTCAGCAGTCGTGGGTAAATTTTGGCTATGGGTAGCTCCACTGGTTTTTCCCGAACATAGCATTCCCATCTTCATAGACAATCCTGCATGTAGGGTAAGTTTCTCTTGAGATCTCCCCCTCTTTGCTCGATGCAGTCTTCCACAACAGCCATGTCTTGGGTGTATTGTACTAGTCTCTTCCCTTGGTTCAGTGGCTGGCAGGTGACAAAATGGCCACACAAAGAGCTCGCCTTCCTCTCTGGCCACTATCTCTCTTGGGGTCAGTTTGTCTCCTCTGCACGTTCCGGAGGAGCAGTGGACATCTGTGCAACTGCTCCCCTTATGGGTGTGCAAAGGTGCCATCTTAGTTCTCCTGCATCTAGGTTGAGTTTGCACCAGGCTACCTTTGTCTCTTATTTTCTGGTCAGTCTCTCTCCTACATTAACAATCTGGTGAGGCTCAGATCACAGCCAAAAGCCTCTCCTCTAGGTTTGCCTCAAGCTATTCCGTGAACGGAACTCTGTACCTTCTCTCACTCTCCTCAGGTAGAGGGCGCGCCACTCATTGTGCTTCCCGGATGCGAGCTCTCTTTTTCTCTCACCATAGTTTGTGCCTTTCCTCTAACTCCCACCAAGGTTGTCTCCTTTGTTCTGAGCTTTGCGCTGTTCTTTTTAATTGTGACTTGCCCTCAAACATACTTTCTGTTGTATCTTCAGCTACCTGAGCAAACCCTGTTTCTCCTCCTTGTCATCGGAACCCAGAGGACTAGGATCACTTTCTTCTCTCCAGGTAGATGTGTCACTGTCTAAAACCACTATGAATCTCCCTGTCACTCGAGTGTCTTCAACAGAACCAGTGGGAGTGCATGTTCTCTGTGCAGCTGAGATTAGATGGGCTGAACACAATGAACTGGGGGACAAACTGTGGGGAGCTCTAGTGCTGGACTTAGGTGGTGCTGGAATTGCCTGGGCCTGCTGGCCTGTTAGATGGTCATGCCTGGACCTAACAGTTGGTTGTTTAGCAGGGGACACTCTCCTCTCTCGACTGGAAGATTGATGTAACCTAATGAGGGGATATCAGGCATTGGGAAGAGCACCTCCACTCCTGCATATGGCGGGGGAGGTGCAGATGCCTTGCTTGCTGACTGTGGGATAGGATTATCGGCCTACGCCTCTCGAAGATGGTCCATCGCTCTAATAGTGTTTCTCTCCTGTTCTTCTTTTGACCTATGTACTTGGTCCGTGTGGGTATCCTCATACATTTAATTATGTTAGTGTCAACAGTTCTCTCCTTTGGCGAGAGAAACATCTGTGCCTTATTGTGTGTGTGTGTGTGTGTGTGTGCCAATAGTGGCAAAACTTATTACGTTTTTTAACCATTTGGGGAACCTGGTTTGCATGTGTTTTAGTGGCCACTCCATAATAAGATGGACAGTTTTTTAGGAGATGGATACTGCAAGATTTTCCAGTTATAGGGAACCTTAAGTTCTACTCTGTTTGTGGGTAAATACATACACAGGAATTGCTAGTTGTACCTACTTTACTATGAGCTCAGTGTTATTTACAGATGCATCAACATGAACATTTCACAAACACAAATAGCAATTCATATGAAGGGTAACAGCCTAGATGAAAGTGCAATTGTTAATTCAAACATCATGAAATTTGGCATCAAATAGCAAATTTTACTTTGGTATTAAATAGTGTTTCTAGGAAATAGCAACACCTTCATATGGCACATTGAGTCATCGACAAAACACAATACTCAAGACAAAATACAGTTGCATTAATTTACCCACACCACAACATCAAAAATACATAAATTTTCAACTGACAGAGAAAAAAAAAATGACTTTGTTGAAAATACCTTAGCACACCCCGAGGCACATGCTATCCTGTGACTAGGGAAGCTCTGCGTGGTACACAAACTAAATGAGCCTGATAGTGTGTCAACATCTTAATCACACGTTATATCACACCCAGAGGTCAGGCGTACCAACTGTGTGATGCCCAGTGGTCCAAGCGAACAACACTGCTCACTTGTTTCAGATATTAATAATGTTAAGAAACCGGAAGCACTAAGAAAACCCCTTTAGGGTAAAAAATTAGATCGAAATGCTGGCAGCATATCACACCCAGGGCCCCTGCATACCATCTGTGTTACGTCTAAGCAGTCAGGCTTCAACCCTGCATCACACCCAGGGGACAAGCATATCATCTGCGTCACACCCAGAACTCCAAGCAAACAACACTTCTCAAGATTGGGGTGCTAGCCCTCTATCACACCCAGGGCCCATGTGTACCATCTGTGTTACACCCAGCGGTCCAGTCGCTGAGGCCTCAACACTGCATCGCAGCCATGGGACAAGCATACTATCTGTGTCACACCCAGCGCTCCAAGCAACAAATACCATTCAAAAATTCACCTTTCCTAGCATGCTATAAAAAAAGGTGACTTCTGTGGTAAAACCTCTGAGGCTGCCTTGCTACTACTCAGTTTGGAGACATAAAATAGGTAACATGCCACAATCCTGTCAGTGACAGCACTCTCAGTTTAAATTTGTACCCGTCTTCCTAGTTTTCCATGCACTAAATGCTGGGACTAAAGCTCTGATGTATTCTCCTATCCTTTGAGGGTGACTTCAAGACAGACCTCTCCGCCCCGCAGATTCAGCAGAACTTCCAATCAATTGCAGTGTCTGCTCACCTTCCTTATTGTGCAAATATGAATCCATCCAGGCAGGGTCCCCTTCCTTCAGCTGAATTCGGGTCTGAGGTACCAATCAGCTCCTATCTGATTTGCCAAACTATTGCTTGAATGTGAATTTAGCTTTAAAAAATAAAGACAAGAGGTGTTTGGCAAAACAGGAACAGTTGGTTTAATTAAATACTATGGCCAGAAGAACAACTACAGAAACTGTGTCTGAGGACTGTCTCAAAGTACAATTGCTCTGCGGGATGTATAATACATTTTCTCTGGCCATCATAAAACAATTGCAGCATTCTTTATTGGTAAAGAATGTGGCCTGTTGTTTTGGAGTCCTAAATAAAGTCCCTGATAAAAAATGCAGGTCGGCCTCAACCTTGCATGGGCACAATAAGTGCCAGTGGGTAATATGTCCTGATGTCTGGCATAAGAGGTGCATGATCGGTGCTTGTTACAGTGTGTTTTGTGTTCTGATTGGCTGTGTGTTCCTAATGTCATGTGGTATCTAACTTTATGGTGTTTTGAAAACACTTCCACCACTCTGGCAATAAGTGCTCTTTTGGGGCCAATTTCCTTGGACCATTGTTGTGTTGCTGCGCCTATCTGTAGGAGTGATCGGAGTTTCCTGTCTGTGCATTTATCTGCAGGCTACGTGCCACCCCACCGGTGACTTGTCAGTCAGTAACCTTAGGCATATATCTCAAAGCCTGCCTGCCCATATATTTTTGAGTCGGTTTGATGGAGAGTTCATGATGGGTGAATTTGATAATAGTGGTGCAGTATCATTTTCATTCATAAACATATCATTGTGCACATCAACATCCAGTTATCCATGGGATTGGTCTGAGTCAGCTGTTTTTTAGCAATAACTTACACTGGGATTTTGTGAATACTCAAAGTATTAAACTCACACGAAAGTATAAAGTTCTCAAAATTATATTACATATGTGAACGAGTTCCAATAGTTTAAAACATAGATGCAGGGCTCCATTCCGTATCTGTGTGCCTAGAAATGCATTCATGCCCTACTAATGCATTGCGCCACTTACTTGCTTGATTCTTTCAACAACTTTACTTTTTGCCAAAGGAATAGTTTTTTGGCAAAAAATTACTAATTATAATATCAAGTTGTAATTGTCAGCCTTCAAGGCAACACAGTTGTGACTTGCCGCCTTATTCTGAACAACTACTTTGTTTTCGAGCGTTACATGCATGTGTATCCATTACTCTACCAGGTAGGATACAAACAAAGCAGCAGGCAAGGCAGCATTTCCATACCATGGAGACACAAAGGACAACATAATGTGAATGCAATGTTGATGGCCAGATTAATTTATGTATATCGTCTGCAAAGCCCCGAAGTCAGACTGTTACTTGAAATGTAGTAAGGGGCAGATTTAATGAAAGTGGCGCTGCACTGAGTGCAGCGCCTCTTTCCCTGCACCCCTTAGCATCTCCCTACCGCCACCATGTGTGCGCCGTATTCAAAATACAGCGCACCATGTCGCAGGGTAGGGGGCAATAGAGACATTTTTTGTATCTCTATTGATGTACTCTGCAGGAGTAGCGCCAAACTGTTGGCACTACTCCTGCAGAGTACATAGGGGCCCATTCTAAGGAATGGAACCCCCCTTTTAACGCCTAGTCTTGAGCAGGCTTTAAAAGTGACGTAATTAATGGCGCTAGTAAATCCCATAGATTTCCTTGCACCATTTTACCGGCTCCCCTAACAGGGGAACACCCCCTTTGCATACATTATGCCTGGCGCAGGCAAAATGTAGCGCAAAGGGTTGCAGGGTGGTGCAATGCATGCATAGTGCTACCCTGTAAATACGGTGTAGGAATTTTGGCCTGGTTGGGCCACATTAACGTCAAAATAAATGACTTTAATGTGGCGCTAGGTGCCAATGATAGCCTAATAATAAATTCCACATTACGTCCTTTGATTTTATTTTGCTTAAAATCATATATTTAACCTCTTGTTTGCTGGGGTGATTTCACGCCCCATCGGTGAACCTCTTATTATTATGTACTAGTCTGTTTTGTTTAAAAGCGTAGTGGCTGGAGTGAGCATTTTCCCACCAAGACGAATGAGGCTACAATGCTATTAATGTTTTTTTGTTTGCTTTTGAACGGTTTCATAAAATAGCTGCTATAGGAAAACACATTGAGAAATCCAGTATGTCTGGCTTCAATGTGCTTATTCACGAAAGTACAAGCACGCACAAATTAACATAATCTATGCGTGTATTGTCTCTATACAACCTGCCTCCTTCTGTGCCTCTTAGGTCTATGCTCTATTTTTATTTCCTAAGCTTGCAATGCTGTTTTACACCAGCACAGAAATATTAGGGATTAAAAACAGCTGAATCATTTCTCATTGTCACACTAGTGATTCCCCATCAACCCTAAACCCTACTAGGTCCATCGTGTGAGCTCCACCATCTTGACCTTTGGACTGTTTGAATCACAGTGACTATGACTTCCTAGATAACATAGCTACATATTTTGATATTATTCCTTTTCCACACTAGGTTTACTTTTCACATTCTCAATATGCACCACTTTCTCAGGTCAGTATTCACAGATCTGCGGGTGCCCCTGCACCAGTAAATTGCAACAGCACCCAGCTCCACAGGTGCCCCGAATACCAAATATAATCAGATAGAAACGTATCTGGCCCATTGCAATAAACCTGGTTGCCCATTACTGAATGTGAAGTCAGAAGACATCTCTACAGATGTCACCCATGGACTCATAATGTTTGTCAAGTTCACAGTACAGTAGTGTCCACTTCCTGTGCTATATTCACATTCACTGAGACACTACTTGTGGAAAACAATGAAAAGGGCAGATAGGGATTGTCATTATTTTCCACAGTCTTGTAGTGCGGAAACATTGAACATAGTGTGGAAACCTAGGGGCATATTGATACTCTGTTTGCACCAGATTTGCGTCATTTTTTTTTACACAATCCGGCACAGACTTAACTCCATATTTATACTTTGGCGCTAGACTCGTCTAGCGTCAAATTTATGGAGTTTGAGTAATTTTTTTACTGTGCAAACCCACCTTGCGTTAATGTGATGCAAGGTAGGCGTACCAGGGCAAAAAATGACTCTAAGGCCTTTGCGCCTTATTTATACTCCTGTGCAAAAATGACACACGGGAGGGGAAGGGCCTTAAAAAAGACTCTAAACCAGTTTAGAGTCATTTTTTAATGCCTGGGTCTGGGCAGGCGTTAAGGGACTTGTGGGCTCATTTCCATGGTTTTTGACCATGGAAGCAGTTCACAGGTGCCCTCCCCTGCCCCAGGGATACCCCCTGCCACCCTCACCCACCCCTGGAGGACACCCATGGATGAGGGGACCCATCTACGGTAAGTAGAGGTAAGCATTCTTTTTTTTTTTTTGTGGCATAGGGGGGCCTAACTTGGGCCCCCCTACATGCCATTGTGCCCACAGAAGTCCCCTGGGCATGGCCATTGGGCAGGGGGTTATTTGACTCCAACCTGACATGCACCATTCTTTGACGCACAACCCCCATTTTTCGCTGCGCCTCCGCTGCCCGGTTAGAGTCATTTATTTTTACGCTAACCGGGCTGCAGCACCATCTAACGTCATTCCATAAATAAGGCGCCCAGCTGGCTCGTTGGAATGGCGTTAGTCAGCGGTAAACTAGCACTGATTTGCATCACAAAGTATAAATATGGGACCTAGTTTTGTAATAAAAGCACGGGATCCAATTTCACCCTTCGGCTGCCGACATTGAACATTGTCCCAAAGTTAAACGGTGACAGGGTTTGTGTTAAAAGTGTCTGATACTTTATTGCAGCCACAGAAAACCATCTGGTGTTCTTTGTCATCCACCTTTTCAGCCTTCCAATGCATTATGCAAAAATATTGAGTACAACGGATCATATTACAGAACTATCATAGCCAGATTATTAACTACCAAATAACCATGAAAGTAAGTGTGTAGGTAAATACAGATTTAGTATTATTAACTTCAGATCTACATAAATTAAATCAGCAAATGTATATGTGGATCTAAGGATAATAAATCTGTACCTTCGTATATGCACTTACCTTCACCATATTTTGTAGTCGATTTTCTAGCTTGCAAGGAAAAAATGGACCCTGGTATTGCTAAAGACTTTTACCTGTAGATACAATCAATGTTATAGGGACATTAAGGAAAAACAAAACTTTAAATGAAATACATGCTAAGGAAACAAATAGCCTGGTATTGATAAACAAAAAAATAATGTAATATATGCATAACAAAACTATATAGTGGCATGTGAATGAATGATGAAGGAATGCTCGGAGCTCTATAAACGTGGTACATAGATACAGTTAACCCCTTAGCTGCTGGGCCATTTCCCCCCCAGTGCTGAGCCCTTTTTTGGCTATTTGGGGTAGTTCGCGCTTAGGGCTTCATAACTTTTTGTCCACATAAGCTAACCACGCCAAATTTGCGTCCTTTTTTTCCAATATCCTAGGGATTCTAATGGTACCCAGAGTTGGTGGTTTCCCCTGGAGGAGACCAAGAAAATAGCCAAAATACAGTGAAAATTTAGTTTTTTCCAAAAAAATGGGAAAAAAGGGCTGCCGAAGAAGGCTTGTGGTTTTTTCCCTGAAAATGCCATCAACAAAGGGTTTCTGGTGCTGAAATCACTATCTTCCCACCTTTCAGGAACGGGCAGACTTGAATCAGAAAAACAAATTTTTCAACACAAATTTGGCATTTTACTGGGACATACCCCATTTCTACTATATTTGGTGCTTTCAGCCTCCTTCCAGTTAGTGACAGGAATGGGTGTGAAACCAATGCTGGATCCCGGAATGCTAAACATTTCTGAAAACTAGACAAAATTCTGAATTCAGCAAGGGGTCATTTGTGTAGATCCTACAAGGTTTTCCTACAGAAAATAACAGCTGAAATAAAAAAATATTGAAATTGAGCTGAAAACAACAGCCATTTTTCTTTATGTTTTACTCTGTAACTTTTTCCTGCGATGTCAGATTTCTGAAAGCAGTATACAGTTTTGTCTGCTGGACTCTTCTGGTTGCGGGGATATAAAGGGCTTGTAGATTCATCAAGAACCCTAGGTACCCAGAGCCAATAAATGAGCTGCACCCTGCAGTTGGTTTTCATTCTATACTGGGTATACAGCAATTCATTTGCTGAAATATGAAGAGTGAAAAAGAGGTATCAAGAAAGCCTTTGCATTTCCAAAATGGGATCAAGATAAGGTTTTGAGGAGCAGTGGTTATTTGCACATCGCTGAATTCCGAGGTGCCCATACTAGCATGTGAATTGCAGGGCATTTCTCAAATAGACGTCTTTTTTACACACTCTCTTATATTTGGAAGGAAAAAATGTAGAGAAAGATAAGGGGCAATAACACTTGTTTTGCTATTCTGTGTTCCCCCAAGTCTCCCGATAAAAATGATACCTCACTTGTGTGGGTAGGCCTAGTGCCCGCGACAGGAAATGCCCCAAAACACAACATGGACAAATCCTATTTTTTTTATAGAAAACACAGCTGTTTTTTCCAAAGTGCCTACCTGTAGATTTTGGCCTCTAGCTCAGCCGGCACATAGGGAAACCTACCAAACCTGTGCATTTCTGAAAACTAGAGACCTAGGGGAATCCAAGGAGGGGTGACTTGCGGGGCTCGGACCAGGTTCTGTTACCCAGAATCCTTTGCAAACCTCAAAAAGTGGCTAAAAAAACAAGTTTTCCTCACATTTCGGTGACAGAAAGTTCTGGAATCTGAGAGGAGCCACAAATTTCCTTCCACCCGGCATTCCCCCAAGTCTCCCGATAAAAATGATACCTCACTTGTGTGGGTAGGCCTAGCGCCCGCGACAGGAAACGCCCCAAAGCGCAACGTGGACACATCCAAATTTTTGGAAAAAAACAGAGGTGTTTTTTGAGAAGTGCCTACCTGTAGATTTTGGCCTCTAGCTCAGCCGGCACCTTGGGAAACCTACCAAACCTGTGCATTTCTGAAAACTAGAGACCTAGGGGAATCCAAGGAGGGGTTACTCGTGGGGCTCGGACCAGGTTCTGTTACCCAGAATCCTTTGCAAACCTCAAAAAGTGGCTAAAAAAACAAGTTTTCCTCACATTTCGGTGACAGAAAGTTCTGGAATCTGAGAGGAGCCACAAATTTTCTTCCACCCGGCGTTCCCCCAAGTCTCCCGATAAAAATAATACCTCACTTGTGTGGGTAGGCCTAGCGCCCGCGACAGGAAACGCCCCAAAGCGCAACGTGGACACATCCAAATTTTTGGAAGAAAACAGAGTTGTTTTTTGAGAAGTGCCTACCTGTAGATTTTGGCCTCTAGCTCAGCCGGCACCTAGTGAAACCTACCAAACCTGTGCATTTCTGACAACTAGAGACCTAGGGGAATCCAAGGAGGGGTAACTCGCGGGGCTCGGACCAGGTTCTGTTACCCAGAATCCTTTGCAAACCTCAAAAAGTGGCTAAAAAAACAAGTTTTCCTCACATTTCGGTGACAGAAAGTTATGGAATCTGAGAGGAGCCACAAATTTCCTTCCACCCGGCGTTCCCCCAAGTCTCCCGATAAAAATGATACCTCACTTGTGTGGGTAGGCCTAGCGCCCGCGACAGGAAACGCCCCAAAGCGCAACGTGGACACATCCACATTTTTGGAAGAAAACAGAGGTGTTTTTTGAGAAGTGCCTACCTGTAGATTTTGGCCTCTAGCTCAGCCGGCACCTAGGGAAACCTACCAAACCTGTGCATTTCTGAA
The DNA here is from genome assembly GCF_031143425.1 of Pleurodeles waltl. NCBI lineage: Eukaryota > Metazoa > Chordata > Amphibia > Caudata > Salamandridae > Pleurodeles > Pleurodeles waltl. Next base: position 1,081,026,902 of record NC_090444.1, on the reverse strand, counting down.
AACTAGAGACCTAGGGGAATCCAAGGAGGGGTAACTTGCGGGGCTCGGACCAGGTTCTGTTACCCAGAATCCTTTGCAAACCTCAAAAAGTGGCTAAAAAAACAAGTTTTCCTCACATTTCGGTGACAAAGTTCTGGAATCTGAGAGGAGCCACAAATTTCCTTCCACCCGGCGTTCCCCTAAGTCTCCTGATAAAAATTATACCTCACTTGTGTGGGTAGGCCTAGCGCCCGCGACAGGAAACGCCCCAAAGCGCAACGTGGACACATCCAAATTTTTGGAAGAAAACAGAGGTGTTTTTTGAGAAGTGCCTACCTGTAGATTTTGGCCTCTAGCTCAGCCAGCACCTAGTGAAACCTACCAAACCTGTGCATTTCTGAAAACTAGAGACCTAGGGGAATCCAAGGAGGGGTGACACGCGGGGCTCGGACCAGGTTCTGTTACCCAGAATCCTTTGCAAACCTCAAAAAGTGGCAAAAAAAACAAGTTTTCCTCACATTTCGGTGACAGAAAGTTCTGGAATCTGAGAGGAGCCACAAATTTTCTTCCACCCGGCGTTCCCCCAAGTCTCCCGATAAAAATGATACCTCACTTGTGTGGGTAGGCCTAGTGCCCGCGACAGGAAACGCCCCAAAGCGCAACGTGGACACATCCAAATTTTTGGAAGAAAACAGAGGTGTTTTTTGAGAAGTGCCTACCTGTAGATTTTGGCCTCTAGCTCAGCCGGCACGGGAAACCTACCAAACCTGTGCATTTCTGAAAACTAGAGACCTAGGGGAATCCAAGGAGGGGTGACTTGCGGGGCTCGGACCAGGTTCTGTTACCCAGAATCCTTTGCAAACCTCAAAAAGTGGCTAAAAAAACAAGTTTTCCTCACATTTCGGTGACAGAAAGTACTGGAATCTGAGAGGAGCCTCAAATTTCCTTCCACCCAGCGTTCCCCCAAGTCTCCCGGTAAAAATGATACCTCACTTGTGTGGGTAGGCCTAGCGCCCGCAACAGGAAACGCCCCAAAGCGCAACGTGGACACATCCAAATTTTTGGAAGAAAACAGAGGTGTTTTTTGAGAAGTGCCTACCTGTAGATTTTGGCCTCTAGCTCAGCCAGCACCTAGTGAAACCTACCAAACCTGTGCATTTCTGAAAACTAGAGACCTAGGGGAATCCAAGGAGGGGTGACACGCGGGGCTCCGACCAGGTTCTGTTACCCAGAATCCTTTGCAAACCTCAAAAAGTGGCTAAAAAAACAAGTTTTCCTCACATTTCGGTGACAGAAAGTTCTGGAATCTGAGAGGAGCCACAAATTTTCTTCCACCCGGCGTTCCCCCAAGTCTCCCGATAAAAATTATACCTCACTTGTGTGGGTAGGCCTAGTGCCCGCGACAGGAAACGCCCCAAAGCGCAACGTGGACACATCCAAATTTTTGGAAGAAAACAGAGGTGTTTTTTGAGAAGTGCCTACCTGTAGATTTTGGCCTCTAGCTCAGCCGGCACGGGAAACCTACCAAACCTGTGCATTTCTGAAAACTAGAGACCTAGGGGAATCCAAGGAGGGCTGACTTGCGGGGCTCGGACCAGGTTCTGTTACCCAGAATCCTTTGCAAACCTCAAAAAGTGGCTAAAAAAACAAGTTTTCCTCACATTTCGGTGACAGAAAGTTCTGGAATCTGAGAGGAGCCACAAATTTCCTTCCACCCGGCGTTCCCCCAAGTCTCCCGATAAAAATGATACCTCACTTGTGTGGGTAGGCCTAGCGCCCGCGACAGGAAACGCCCCAAAGCGCAACGTGGACACATCCAAATTTTTGGAAGAAAACAGAGGTGTTTTTTGAGAAGTGCCTACCTGTAGATTTTGGCCTCTAGCTCAGCCGGCACCTAGGGTAACCTACGAAACCTGTGCATTTCTGAAAACTAGAGACCTAGGGGAATCCAAGGAGGGGTAACTTGCGGGGCTCGGACCAGGTTCTGTTACCCAGAATCCTTTGCAAACCTCAAAAAGTGGCTAAAAAAACAAGTTTTCCTCACATTTCGGTGACAAAGTTCTGGAATCTGAGAGGAGCCACAAATTTCCTTCCACCCGGCGTTCCCCTAAGTCTCCTGATAAAAATGATACCTCACTTGTGTGGGTAGGCCTAGCGCCCGCGACAGGAAATGCCCCAAAACAGAACGTGGACACATCACATTTTTTCATAGAAAACAGTGCCTACCTGTGGATTTTGGCCTCTAGCTCAGCCGGCACCTGGGGAAACCTAGCAAACCAGCACATTTTTGAAAACTAGAAACCCAGGGGAATCCAAGATGAGGTGACTTGTGCGGCTCGGACCAGGTTCTGTTACCCAGAATCCTTTGCAAACTTCAAAATGTTTTCCTCACATTTCGGTGACAGAAAGTTCTGGAATCTGAGAGGAGCCACAAATTTCCTTCCACCCAGCGTTCCCCCAAGTCTCCCGATAAATATGATACCTCACTTGTGTGGTTAGGCCTGGTGCCTGCGACAGGAATAGATCACACAACGGTTCATGTTGGTCCTTACGTGAGGCAGCTGTTGACCCTGGGGTGATCCATTCCTGACACAGGCACTAGGTGTAGGCACTCAAGTGGGGTAGTGTTTTTATCAGGACAGGTGAGGAGTCACTGGGTGGTAGGAATGTTGTGGATCCCAGCATATTCCTGTAGTTTGTGTGACAGAAATGCGAGAAAAATAGAGTTTTTTTTCAACATTTCAGCTTTGCAGGGTATTCTGGGTAAGAAAACTTTGGGGAATCCACACAAGTCACACCTCTGTGGACTCCCCCGAATGTCTAGTTTCCAGAAATGTTTGGGTTTAGTGTGTTTCTCTATATGGCCGCCGAATCCAGGACCAAAAACACAGGTGCCTGTCTTACAAAACCAGTTTGTTTTGCCATAGACACTTTTGATGTCTCCACAATATGATTTGGGTGGTGGAATTTGGGGCTGAACTAAATTGGTGAGCTCCCAAGAGAGCACTCTCTCTCTGCTTGCCGCCGCATTCACCTGCTCTCTGGGTTGGCCTAACCCACTATTACCCAGTTGCACGAACAGCTTGCGAAGGGACAGCAGGACTGTCCTCATCACCTCCCTCATAATGTACTGGAAGAGGAGTTTTCGAATGGGACTCCTCTGACTGAAAAATCACTCCCAGAGTCTGCGCCATTGTCCTATCCCTCAGATGCTGTCTCAGTATCTGATGTCTCAGTCTCTGATCCTATGTCACAGCGGTCCTCTATAACCCGAGTGCAGGCAGCAGTCATCTATCAAGATGCCATCTCTGCTATTGGCTAAACTGTTGCTCTAAAACACTAGCCTACGTAGACAGTCACAAAATCGATGGTGTGTGTGAGATACGTGCAACAGTAGAGGCCACCTTACCTGCGCTTCTTCCCTCAATCAGCACGTACTTTCAAGACACTCAAAAAACACCTTGTCACATACCATTCGTCACAGTCTTTAGCACCTCCTGCGCCCAGTCCAACAATCATTATTGGTGCTCCCACTCCCTCCTCCTCGGATTCCCTCATTACCACCCAGCAAAAGTGCCCTTCATCTCTCCATAGACTTTACTAATGTACTCAGCTATTTACATAAAATACAGATGTGCTCTTTGCAGTAGGCATATAAACCTTCTGCGCTTCTTTATGGCACTAAAACTGCCACTAGACAAGTCGGACCCTTTTCCCCCCAGGGAAACCACACACATATTGACAAAAGTGATGTATATATGACAGCCAACCACCTGAAACTCAACTCAAGCAAAACCGAAATAATCCTCTTTGGACCACACAAAAACACCTGGGACCCCCCCATGGTGGCCCACCACGCTAGGTCCTGCACCCACCCCCGCCAACTACGCACGCAACCTCATCATCATCCTAGACTCCTCCCTCTCTATGACCCAACAAATCAACGCTCTTACCTCCTCATGCTTCAACAAACTCCGTATACTGAAAAACATTCAAATGGATCCCCACAGAGACCAGAAAAACTGTCACTCACGCACTCATCAGCAGCAGGCTTGATTACAGAAACGCCCTCTACGCCGGCACCACTCTAAAACTCAAGTGCAAACTACACGCATCCAGAACTCAGCAGCACGACTCATCCTCGACCTCCGCCGACACGAACACATCTCTCCACACCTCAAATCCCTCCACTGGCTCCCCATTGACAAAAGGATCACCTTCAAGATCCTCATCCTCGCACACAAATCACTCCACAACACAGGCCCTGCCTACCTCAACGAGAGTCACCTTCCACACCCCCACACGAAACGTCCGCTCAGCTGACCTCTCTCTCGCCTCTGTCCCCCGCATCAAACACACCACCACCGGGGGCAGATCCTTCTCCTACATTGCACCCAAAACCTGGAACGCACTCACAACCCACATTCGCAAGACCCAAAACCTACTTCTTTTCAGGAAGGGCCTCAAAACCTGGCTTTTTGAACAGTGAACATCCTAGCCCCTTTCCCTTCCCCCGTCCCCCCCCCCCCAGCGCCTTGAGACCCTCACAGGTGAGTAGCGCGCTTTATAAATCTCTTTGATACAGATCTACCTATTTATATATATATAAATATATATATATATATATATATATATATATATATATATATATATATATCTACATAGATATATCTATAGATATATCCATGTACCTAGATACATCTATCTACATAGATATATATATATAGATATATACATATATTTTTTTTAGTTGTTGTATGGTTTCCTTGGGGGCCAAAATTTTGGCCCCCAGGGAAACCCTACAACATCTAAAAAAAAAATTGCCCCCACCCTGCCCACGGGCGACCCCCTGTCATTTTTCCGTTTTCCGGGGGGGGGCCGCCCCCCAAAAGTGAAATCCCTGGTGTCTAGTGGGGTTTCCTGGCCCCCGATCGCAGCTGTGCTGCGATCGGGGGCCAGAAAACCGTTTCAGAAGGCCTCGTAAGAAAGGGGAGAGTCTCCCCTTTCTTACGAGGCCTTTTCAAAATGTTTCCTGGCCCCCCCGATCGCAGCTGTGCAGCGATCGGGGGAGCCAGGAAACCTGATCAGGAAGGCCTCGTAAGAAAGGGCAGCTGTGCTGCGATCGGGGGCCAGGAAACACTTTCAGGAAGGCCTCGTAAGAAAGGGGAGACTCTCCCCTTTCTTACGAGGCCTTCCCGAATGTGTAAAAGGCCGTTTTCCCCATGAAAGCAGGAAGCGGCCGCAAGGCTGCTTCCTGCTTTCATGGGGAAAACACCTTTGCAACGTCAGCGCGCCTCGCGGCACGCAGACGTCACAAAGGGGCGGGTGGAGACACGGTAGCTTCCGTGTCTCCCGGGGGGAGTAAAAAAAATAAAAATAAATCAGAGGATTTATTAATGCCCTTCCTGGTGTCGGCCACTGGTCGTGACCCGCACCAGGGAGGGTGTGTGGGCGTCGGCCAGTGGCCGACGCCCGCACCTAAGAGGTTAAACAGTCAAGTATGACAACAACAACAAGATAAGTCTCATGCCCAAATAAAAACATACTTGTTTTGTGAAAAATAATTCTGTAATCAAGAAACTGTTCGCAACGAACATTTGAGTTCAGGAGATCAAAGTTTTGACCCATCATAATAAAATGGTCATTGTGAGGTGTAATGTGTTAAATAAGGCCAGAGAAAGAGTGAAAGGGCAGATCAACAGGTTAGCTGAAAAACCTAGCCCCATCCACAGTATGACATCTGTGTCAAACACTGCAGATCTCGTCACTTTCTCCAGAGAGATTTTAGCTGCTGAATGGAGCCAAAATCTCATGTAAAGGTACATCAGAAAATGAGGAATTTATGGGGTAGTCCGCACCAGAATTACAGATGGCCCTGGTAATTCTTAATTTCTTAGTGGACCTTCAGGGTCCAAATTCTACTTGGCCATATTTTCCCCACTCTCTGTCTTACTGACAGGCACCCTTGATATCCGTTACTACGTAGGTGGGGAAAATGTAACCAATTTACTAGGCTTTTCATAATGAGATCTTACTATTGAAAACAACAGTTACGCATTTCGGGATAGGTCACTTGCCTACCTTGATGAAATATGAAAATCCCTATTCACAACTGTATTTTGTAGTACATAAACTAGTTCTTCAGTAGTAGTGATCACATACCACAAAAAGCTGTTCACAAGCCTACAGCTAAAGAGCTCTGCCTCGCCAATCTGTTCTATGTGGACATTTCCACCACAGTGAGGGTGATCTTCACACATGCAGAAAAGCAATTTTGCGATTTTGTAGTTAAAGTGGGAGGGAGCAGGTGAAGTGGTGGGAAGATGGGGAACACTCACTCAAACATGGATGAGGTTTATTGAAATTTAAAGAGGGGTTTGGGAATAACATTCCAATGCAAGACCCACACCCACAAAGAGTTAGGCCAGTGCATTCAACAAAATAAATATCTAAAATTAATACAGCTCTAAAAGTGACAAAACAGGCTTATATGTACCAAGACCCATCCTCAGCGTAAGTCAAGCACACAAATTACCAAACACTATTATTACATGACTCTCCAATAGAAAACAATAGAGACAGGAGCTTAATATAATACCCCATAGGGTTTAATGTTAAATCCACATTCAAATTGTGTATATATTTTTGGAACGTATATTTTTTATTGTATGAATTATTTTGCTTTTAATTTAATAGTACACATATTTAAAAATAATTTTCAACTAATTTTTTAAGTTCTAAAAAGTATTTAGGTCACTGAAAAACATAACTTTTTACAAAGTTTACTACATATTAAATAGAAGTAAATCTGTTAGTGTGAGAGTGGATGATTTTTTTCACATGTTCGCTTACAAATAATATTTATAAATTAAATATTATACTTAAACTATTTTTTTATTTGATACACATTCAATTTGAGGAGTTAATGTGCTATAGCATTTTAATATCTGACATTGATATTATGCAATAGAAATATTTCATACACGTTTTTTAATAAAACAATTTATTAAATGGCCCTATATTTTTCCCCTAGGGAGATTCCCACCTAGGTTGTGGAGGTCTTACCAACAGGTGAAAAGTTACTAGGAATAACTTTAAACTTATCAATTCAGTTGTAGGAGATTCCACCCACTCCCTTAAATGGGTGGATACAGGTAATTCAGCACATAAGTGCCAAGCTCCATTTGGAAACAGTGAATAGCAAAAAAGTGCAGAGTCAGATATAGGTGAAGGAGCAGATCTACAAGTGAGTTGATCAACACATGTATATCTACCTTTGTGTATCGGGCCTACAATGGCCCTCATTACAACCCTGGCGATAAATCCCACTTACCGCCGTGCAGAAGACCGCCAACACTGCGGCCCTGGAATTCTGCTACAGATATTACGACCCACAGCCCGGAATCCGCAACAATACAGACACCCACACAAGTCCACCACACCAAAGGTCAGTGATAAACTGGTGATAACAAAACAACACCGTCACGCCAACAGGAATACGCCCACAGTATCACGACCCATGAATCAACACGGCGGTGTTTCAACTGCAGTAATCCATTGGTGGTACACACTGCCGCGCTCAAAATACACACACATATATAAAACACAACAACATTGGACAATTTGAAATACACACACCTGATACACATACGCATACCACACTCACACACCCAATCCAATATAAAGCACACACCCACATCACCCACAAACCCTTACTACCAGCATCCACAGACACACAACACCATCACTTACACAACATCCACGCACCTCAAACAACAGACACCAACACACTCCCTCACACATCACAACAGACACCACCTCACACATCACCCACATCATGGCACATCAACGACATCCCAGGTTCTCTGAGGAGAAGCTCAGGGTCATGGTGGAGGAAATCGTCCGGGTAGAGCCACACCTATTCGGATTACAGGTGCAGCATACGTCCATTGCAAGGAAGATGGGGCTATGGCGCAGAATCGTCAACAGGGTCAACGCAGTGGGACAGCATCCAAGAACTAGGGATGACATCAGAAAGAGGAGGAATGGCCTACGAGGGAAGGTGCGTTCCGTGGTCTCCAGACACCAGATTGCTGTACAGAGGACTGGCGGTGGGCCCCCACCTCCTCCCCCACAACTAACAACCTGGGAGGAGCAAGTCTTGACAATACTGCATCCTGAGGGCCTCGCAGGAGTAGCAGGAGGACTGGACTCTGGTAAGGCAAATCTTTACTACTATATCCCCCCTCCCTACCTGCATGCCATCACATACTCACACCCTTACCCTCTCACCCATCACCACAACAACCCACAGATACCCCACCAACACAACCCACACATCCCAAAACCAGGCCCTGCATGTAACACCAATGCATGGACACCCATCACCCAAGCATGTCCACTACAGAGACTCACTCATGCCCCAAAATCACCAATCATACAAGGACCAAGCCAATAAGGCAAGCACTGGAGTACAGGGTCAACCACCCATTGCACATGATGGCACACACACATACAATAATTATGCATTTACACCCCAACAGGACCCCTACCCAAAGTCACCGGACAGGAGGTGCCAGACATATCCAGTCCACCCACAGAAGAGGCCCACAGTGATGACAGCAGCTCTGCACAACTGGATCAAGATGACCAGCCCGGCCCATCTGGGGCCTCGGGACAGTCGGTTCTCCTGACACTTTCACAAGCCACCACAGAGCCTCCCCCCTCAGGAAACACCAGCACAGCACCCACCCAGCAGGCCCATCCCTCTGTCCCCAGGACACGTCAATCAGCAGTGTGTCCACCACTACAGGGAACCCAGGCAAACCCACCAACCCAAGAATATCAGGGACCTGGGGGCAGTGGCAGTAGGCACACGGTTCAGGGGACAGAGGCACAGGATAACAGGGAAACTGGGAGGACTGCTGTGCGACAGGGGGAGGACAGGCCCAGGAAACACACTCTCCACGAGGCACTCTCCAACATCATGGGAGCTTACCATCATTCCCAGGTGACGATGGCAACGGTACTGGCCAAGTTTCAGGAGACCCAGCGGCTGCAGGAGGAACACTACCTTGGGATCAGGGAGGACTTGAAGTCCATTAACACCACCCTGGTCACCATTGCAGGGGTGCTGGCAGACCTCGCCTAAACACCAGGAGGGACACAGTGGCACAACAAGGGGCCCCTGACACTAGCCTGGACGATGAACAGCCTTCCACCTCCGCCGGCGCTAGTGGACAGGAGGCACCACCACAGGCACAACAGGACACCAGCACTCCACCCCCTGCAGATGGGGAACCACCCCGCAAATCGTCCCTGAGATCAAGGAACAAGCAGGGACCATTGCCAAGACCCCTGCCAGGAAATGAGACCCCCCTGAATGTCACCTTTCTGTCCCACTATGTCACCCTGTCCATCCTTAAACTGCCATTGCTCCACTTCCTATGCCCCTTTGGACAATGCACTGTGAAACAAATAGACTGGACTCTGCCATAGACATTCCTCCACCATCACCCCAGCCCATTTTACAACCCCCTCCACTTATTAGCACAGGAATAAACGCACTTCAATCACAAAACAATCTGGAGTCAGTCTATGCTTTCACAAATGTGTAATTGCAATAACCATAGATTATAGCATTGTCAATTTACTTGTTCACATACCAATGTAACACAGCTGTAGGCCAGGAGGAAACAGAGCAGAGGGTACCAAGTGGGACCCACATCTTTGAAATGGAAAGTCAAAGTGACAAGTCAGTGTCCATACACTGAGTGAAACTGACAGACTTATGCTAGCTCCAACAAAAGTATGAGATGTGGGAAGCAGTTCATCTTACCTGTGTCTCACTGGAAGTATTGCCTGATGATGTTGTTTCGGTTGTCAATATCCTCTTCTTCTCCCTCCTCTTCTTCACTGTCCACAGGCTCCACAGCTGCCACAAGACCACCATCTGGTCCATCCTCCTGCAGAAAAGGCACCTGGCGTCGCAAAGCCAGGCTGTGCAGTATACTGCAGGCCACAATTATCTGGCACACCTTCTTCGGGGAGTAGTAGAGGGAACCACCTGTCAGATGGAGGCACCGGAATCTGGCCTTCAGGAGGCCGAAGGTGCTTTCGATCACCCTTCTAGTTTGCCCATGTGCCTCATTGTAGCGTTCCTCTGCCCTTGTCCTGGGATTCCTCACTGGGGTCAGTAGCCATGACAGGTTGGGGTAACCAGAGTCACCTGCAAATGTCGAGGGACAACTGTTAGACACACAACCCTTAGGGACAACCCCATACCCAGACACCTATGTCAACTGTATTGGGACCTTGACCTCACCTTTTAGCCACACACGGTGCCTCTGGAGTTGGACCATCACATAAGGGATGCTGCTATTCCTCAAAATGTAAGCGTCATGCACAGAGCCAGGATACTTGGCATTGACATGGGAGATGTACTGGTCTGCCAAACACACAATCTGCACATTCATCGAATGGTAGCTCTTCCGGTTTCTGTACACCTGTTCATTCTTGCGGGGGGGGGACAAATGCCACATGTATCTCATCAATGGCACCAATGATGTTGGGGATATGTCCCAGGGCATAGAAGTCACCTTTCAATGTGGGCAAATCCTCAACCTGAGGGAAAACGATGTAGCTGCGCATGTGTTTCAGCAGGGCAGATAACACTCTGGACAACACGTTTGAGAACATTGGCTGGGACATCCATGATGCCATGGCCACTGTTGTTTGAAAAGACCCACTGGCCAGGAAATGGAGCACAGACAGGACTTGCACTAGAGGGGGGGGATTCTTGTGGGATGGCAGATAGCTGACATCAGGTCCAGTTTCAACTGGGCACACAGTTCCTGGATTGTTGCATGATCAAGTCTGTATGTGACCAGGATGTGTCTCTCTTCCATTGTCGACAGGTCCACCAGCGGTCTGTACACTGGAGGCTGCCTCCACCTCCTCACATGCCCCAGCGGACGGTGTCTATGGAGGAGAACAGCGAGCACAGAGTCAACCAACTCTGAGGTACGTAAACACAGCTTACTCAGAAAACTATTCACAAACCAAAATTTGCCTGTATGAGTGTTGAGCCAAGGCCTAGGTATGTGTAACGCAGTCAAAAATAAAGCCATGTGGGCCCCTGAAATGGCAGCTGCCTGACCTGTAAAGTGAGACAATGGGATATGAGGTAACTGCGTCACGGTAGGCGGTAGAAGACCGCAGCGCAATCATGCATTGGTTAACATTGGACCCTATGGGTCCCAGGAGCCAATGACGATGTACGCCGGCGGTGACAGTATGCACTGCCGTGGACGTGACCGCCATTTTCTATCTGTTCAATCACTCGATACCTGATCTTCGACAGGAGAGGACCTACACTGCAAGTGCTTCTGTGACCTCAGTCTGGAAGAGACAATGGCTCGTGCGTCTGGGGAAAGGGCCCCTGCCTTCAGCACGAAGGAGTTGGAGAAACTCGTGGATGGGGTCCTCTCCCAGTAAATGCTACTCTACGGTCCTCCAGACAAACAGGTAAGTACACTGTGAGCATGCTGTATGGGCAATGCCTGTGTGGAGTGGTGTGGATGAAAGATAGGGGGGAGAATGAGGTGTGCATGAAACGACGGTGAGTGCATGTGCCACATGGCAAGGGTAGGGATGCAGGCCAATGACTGTGACGGTGCAGTTGGTAATAACTTCTCTTTTTCCCCTGTACAATTCCTGTAGGTCAGCGCCCACCAGAAGAAGGATATTTGGCGTGCCATTGCCAAGGAAGTCCGGACCCTGGGGGTCTACCACAGACGGAAAAGATGGGAGGACATTCGCCACTGGAGCAAGAAGACGGCGGAGGCCCAGCTGGGGATGGCCTCCCAATGTGGGAGGGGTGCCCGTCGCACCATGACCCCCCTGATGTTCAGGATCCTGGCGGTGGCGTACCCGGACTTGGATGGGCGCTTAAGGACATCACAGCAGCAACAAGGGGTTGAGTACCGTCTCATTCAGCTGATTCAGCGTGCATTGGAGGTGTCTGGGTGGGCTGTTGGTTCCCCTAGGCCAGGGCGAGTTTGCTAGTTAAGGCCCCTTTTTCAGGCAGACCCTGTGGCACCCCACCTGGGTACAGTGCCAACTACACCTAGTCAGGCTCCTGTGACATCCATGTGTGCAGAAATTGTCCATAGCCTTGTAAACCATGTCCCAGGGATTGAATAGTGGACCCCAAGTGCGCGGCGTAGTGCAGGGGGCTTCTGTGTCTGTCGTGTCTGCCAACGGTAGTGGTATTGCATGCACTCAACATGTCTTTCTTCTGTCTTACCCCCCCTTTTTGTGGTCCTCCTGTACTTGTGTGCATTAGCATCATCAGGCGGAGGAGCAGTGGCACCGAAGCAGGAGGGAGCTGCATCCTACATGGCCCTGAAGGGCGAGACTACGGACTCCGAATTCACCAGTGGGACGTAGGGCGAGGGGAGCTCCACGGCGGGGACAGGAGCTGACACCAGTGATACAAACTCCTCCTCTGATGGGAGCTCCCTTCCAGTGGTGGCCCCATCTGTGCCCCCGCATCTACAGGTACAGCTGCCACCTCCCCCACCAACACTGCCCTCCTAGCAGCCCCTCAGCCTTTGCCCCGTGCCCGCTCACCCAGGAGGGTGGGCATCACCTTCACCCCAGCCACCTCAGCCCCTGCCACCCCTGCTGCCCTCAGTGAGGAGGCCATTGACCTCCTCAGGTCTCTCACTGTTGGGCAGTCTACCATTTTGAATGCCATCCAGGGTGTAGAGATGCAGTTGCTGCAAACCAATGCATTCCTGGAGGGCATTCATTCTGGTCAGGCAGCCCTTCAGTGAGCTTTTCAGACTCTGGCCTCAGCACTGATGGCAGCCATTGTCCCTGTCTCTAGCCTCTCCCCTCCAACTTTCTCCACCCAGACCCACACCCCTGTACCTCAGCCTATCCCAAGCACACCATCAGACCAGCATGCACACACCTCAACACACAAAGGAAGCTCAGGCAAACATAAGCACCACACATCCCACAGGCACTCACGCAAGCATCAGACACATGCAGACATACCAACATCCACTGCCTCCCCTGTGTCCCCCTCCTCCTCGTCTCCCTCCTCCCTCCCTGTCTCGTCTCCACTTACACCTGCATACACTACATCTTCAGCCACTAAGTGCATCACCAGCACACCCACCAGCACACCCCGCCCACGTGCAGTCACCACCCCCACTACCATTCACACATCCGCTGTGTCCTCTCCCAGTGTGTCTGTGAGGCCACCTCCCAAGGTACACAAACGCAGCCACACACCCACCCAGCAGCCATCCACCGCACGACAGCCTCCAGCCCATGCACCTTCACCCAAAGTCTCCAAACGTGCACCTCCTACGACCACTACCTCTTCCTCCAAACCCCCTCCATCTACCCGTCCCAGTGTTCCTAAGAAACGTTTCCTGTCCAACCTTGACCTCTTTCCCTCACCTACCCCACCCCGTCAGTCTCCTAGGGCCTGACTCTCCAGGTCCCAACCTAGCACCTCAGCCACAACATCGGCGGGACCAGTGGTGCCAGTAGTCACCGGATTATGGAATGCACCAGGCAGCGGGGCAGGCAGTGTGGCAAGGAGCCACAGCACGGACAGTCCCCCACCTGTCAAGCATCAAAAGTTGGCCAGTGCCCGGCGGGAGAGGGGAAAGACACCAGCCACCAAAGCTGCTCCCAGGGGTACAGTTGGGATTGTGGAGTCAGCTGCGACACCTTCCAAGGTGGGGAAGGGGCACAAGAAAACCGGCAAGTCTGGGAAGATCAGCATGGTAGAGAAGGCCGCCATCAGCCCCGCTGCCCAGTAGGCGACCGCCAGCAGCCACCCTACCCCAGACAGGACCGCCAGCAGCAGCCCCGCTGCTCAGGAGGCGACCACCACCAGCCCCACTGCCCCAGACAGGACCGCCAGCAGCAGCCCCGTTGCCCAGGAGGCGACTGCCAGCAGCCACACTGTCCCAGACAGGATCGCCAGCAGCAGCCCCGCTGCCCAGGAGGCGACCGCCAGCAGCCACACTGCCCCAGACATGACCGCCAGCAGCAGCCCCGCTGTTCAGGAGACGACCGCCAGGAGCCACACTGCCACAGACAGGACCGCCAGCAGCAGCCCCGTTGCTCAGGAGGCGACTGCCAGCAGCCACACTGTCCCAGACAGGATCGCCAGCAGCAGCCCCGCTGCCCAGGAGGCGACCGCCAGCAGCCACACTGCCCCAGACATGACCGCCAGCAGCAGCCCCGCTGTTCAGGAGGCGACCGCCAGGAGCCACACTGCCACAGACAGGACCGCCAGCAGCAGCCCCGTTGCCCAGGAGGCGACAGCCAGCAGCCCCACTGCCACAGACAGGACCGCCAGAAGCAGCCCCGCTGCCCAGGATGTGACCGCCAGCAGCCACACTGCCCCAGACAGGACCGCCAGCAGGTGAACCGCTGCCAAGGGCACCACTGCCACAAGCACCGCTGCCAAGGACACGCCACCACAAGCACTGCTGGCAAAGACACCGCCGCCACAAGCACCGCTGAACAGGACAAGACCGCCAGCAGCTGAACCGCTGCCAAGGACACCGCTGCCACAAGCACTGCTGCCAAGGACACCGCCGCCACAAGCACCGCTGGCAAGGGCAACGCTGGCACAAGCATCGCTGCCAAAAACACCACCGCCACAAGCACCGCTGAACAGGACTAGACCGCCAGCAGCTGAACCGCTGCCAAGGACACCGCCGCCACAAGCACCGCTGCCAAGGACACCGCCGCCACAAGCACCGCTGGCAAAGACACCGCCGCCACAAGCACCGCAGGCCCATGAGCTCCAAAAGCTCTGACACTACTGAGGCACACGAGCAGGATGAAGCACTCAAGGCACGAAGCCCCCTCCAGAACCAGTGGAGAAAGGCATCCACTACCTCAGTCCTTGGCAGGATGAAGCACTCTGGGCACTAAGCTACCTCCAGAACCAGTGGAGACTGTTATCCACTACCTCAGTCCTTGGCAGGATGAAGCACTCTGGGCACAAGGCCCACTCCAGAACCAGTGGAGAAAGGCATTCACTACCTCAGTCTTTGGCAGGATGAAGCACTCTGGGCACTAAGCCCCCTCCAGAACCAGTGGAGACTGTTATCCACTACCTCAGTCCTTGGCAGGATGAAGCACTTTGGGTACAAGGCCCCCTCCAGAACCAGTGGAGATTGACATCCACTTGAGAGACTGTGGCTTTGCACTCCCCAGGATTGAACAGTGGGCAAACCACCCACTGTAGAGACTTGAGAGACTGTGGCTTTGCACTCCCCAGGATTGTACAGTGGGCAACCCGCCCACTGGAGAGACTTGAAAGACTGTGGCTTTGCACTCCCCATGATTGAACAGTGGGCAAACTACCCACTTTAGAGACTTGAGAGACTGTGGCTTTGTACTCCCCAGGATTGCACAGTGGGCATGGGGCCCCCTCATGGATTTGGTGTCGTGCACTCAACCGGCTGAGGTGCCCCCCCTTACCCCTGAGGTGCCTGTTTTATTTCTATCTGATGCCCCTGCAGTGTTCTCTCCGTCTTGTTCGAGTATCTTGTGTGGGCCTCACCCATGCCTTTTGGGTCCAGTGATCCACAGACTATGATGGTGGACTCACTTGGACTTGTGTTCTTGGTGTATTTAATTGTATATAGTATAAGTGTATATATTTGTAAATATTTTTGATGTATGTAATTGAATATGTCACAATTAATCGACTCATTTCCTTTTGCCTTTGCATTCTTCCAAGGGGGGATAGGTGGGTGTAACTGTGATGTATCAATATGTATTAGCGTGTGTGTTGTAGTGGGTGAGGGTGGGGGTGGGAGTGTTGCATGTGTGTGTCACTCTCTTTTGCCTCCCCCCTCCCCTGTGTCGTAGGTGCAGTACTCACTGCTGTCTTCGCCGCCGGCGTTCGTGCTCCTGGTAGAGGAGCAGGAAGATAAAGGTTGGTAAAATCTGAAGTTCTGGTTCCATGGCATCCTGGTTCCTCGTGGGGTGTGCAGAGCTGAGGTGTTTTCCCTTCCAAGTCCTGTTTCCGCCGTGTTTTTGTTCGCGGTGAATCCGCCACAGAAAAGGTGGCAGATTGGTGGGTTGTAATACTGTGGGCGGTACATTGTCTTCCGTCTGTCTGTTGGCGGTGACCGCCGCTGTGTTTGTTTGTACCGCCGTGGAGATCGGAGTGTTAAAGTGGCTGTCTATGTTGGCGGTTTCTGCCATGGTCGTAATTCCATTTTTTTTTACCGCCGGCCTGTTGCCGGTCTTACCGCCGCTTTAACACCGACCGTCAGGGTTGTAATGACCACCTATGTGTGTAAATGTTTACCTCCCAGATGTCTCCTTATGATCATATAAGGGAAAAGGATGTCAACTCAGATTGTATTTCTCTGATTAAATGTCTGTATTACATGTCTGCATGTGTTCCTATTTAACATTCACATGATGCGGCAGAGATATTTTGGCAATACAAATATCACTCTAGATATTTGTATCTACATCATTATCGAAGAACTTGACACGATCACAGGTCCTAGAAAGATAAGGTGTGGCGACATCTGCATTAAAAGGCTGACATGACAATGATTTAAATAGGGAATATGGTAGCTTCCAGTGTCAAAGTACGGGAATATGGTGGTCTCCATGAACTATGATGGAGTTGGGGTTAACATAACTTAGAGTCGCACCTTATGACTTTACTTCATCCTCAGCTTCATAAGATACATGTTTAAAATGTCTAAAACATATATAGTGTACTTTAAAAAAAAAAACTTTTTATTGACTTATTTCACATAGCAGTCTGAATGTGCATCCGGGTATAACATTGCTGCCCGTATAATAGTACCAACATGAATTAACACAATTTGGAATAAGCAGATTAACTGTATTACAAGATCTGAAGGTGAAAAGAAAGGTAGAAACACATAGAAAAATAGTATAGAAACTGCCCGTGGGTGTCCCTGTGCGGTAGGGAAGAACCGACAAAAGGGGGAAGCCGGGGGTGGGGGGACAGGAGGGGGCCGGACAGGCCGAGGCGAGGGGACGGCCATCACACCATGTATGCAACTGATGGAATTGTAGGCAGCTCCTCGGACGGGCTCGGGAGGCATTTTTTATTTTTATTTTCTTCACTCTCCTTGCACATGCAATCAGTTACATTAGTTCCCATTATGTAAGATTTAAAGCAATGTGTGCATTGTATTGAGGTAGCTTCTAATGTGATTTCTCCTTTGCTTTTATGCTACATCGCCTTATGTGTGTGTGTACTATGTGTTAAAGATAAATCTGCTGATATCTCAAGGTGACTGAGTGTCATCTTTGTTCTCCATTAGGATAATGAGGGAATCCCAAGTATCCTTCCCCTTGACCGTCACTCCCCTGTCTCGAAGAGAATGCAGTACTTACGCCTCTGCCTTGGCCCAGTGCAACAGCTCAACTGTCTAGCAGCGCGTGTCCAGCACACTCGGTGCCTTCCTCTGCATCACCAGGAGGCGTTTAAATAGCACGAACGCTAGGTCAATGCACCTGCGCACCTGTTTCCCTCCTTTGGGTCTCGGGCAGATCCCCAGTAAACAGGATTCGGGTGTGGGAGATAACGGATGACCCAACCATTCAGCTGTCATTGAAGATATGGTTTGCCATGACCGCAGCACGGGGGGACAATCCCACGTCATATAAAAGAAAGTAGCATCTGACTCACCACATCTCGGGCATTCTTGGCTAGCTTGTGGGAACATATGGCGGAGCCTATGCAGTGATAGGTAGGTTTGATGTAGGTAGATAAATTGTGTGTATCGGAATCTAGGATTACGTGATACTATGTGTGTCAAATTAAGTGCTGTGTTCCATGCCTGCTGTGTCAGTGGCGTAGAGAGAACCATATCCCACCTAACCTTCACCTTTGCTTGAGCTACCTCTGGGCTCCCTAGCAGAATTCTATATATCCAAGATGTAGTGAGCTGTGTGCCCAAACCAGCTAATAAATCGTGTAGGATAGGGGCCTTCGGGAGTTCTCGTTCCCCGCATTTCCATGTGGTATGTACTAGCTGGTGTAGTGCACAATATGTTATAAACCAAGCTTGGCCCAGGTTGTGGGCATTCGCTAGTGCTGCATAGGACAGGAACTGACCCTTCTCAAAAATGTCTCCTATTGTCTGTATGCACTTTGTGGGCCAGGAAGACAATCTGTGCTGTCCGGCCATGCTCCTGACATTCAGGATGGACATCAGGGGAATCCTAGGTGAGTATAATGTGGCCCGATTCCCTTCCAACACATAGCGACGGCAGTTCCATCGAGCTGCATTCAACAGGATGTTATGTAGGTGAGAAGGGCCACTGTGGCATAGCAGCCATCGCAGCACATTAGTATGACCCAGGGAAGCATATACCATCTGAGCTTCTAAGCTCAGGGGGTCGTGCATCCAGCATGAAATCCAGTGTATCTGCGCTGCTGCATAATACAGTTCGTAGTGCAGGGTGCCTCGTCCTTCCTGCATTAGGGGTAAATATAAGTTGGCTAGAGCCACCCTATGGTGTCCATTGCCCCACACTAACTCAGTCAACAGGCTGTTCAGAGTCCCAAATAAAACATGAGGAAGTATCAGAGGCAGTGCAGAGAAATTATATAGCAGCCACGGAAGTACAATCATCTTTGCAATCGCCACTCTCCCCAACTGGGACAACGGGAGGGAACACCAAAAAGGTAAGGAGCCTCTGATGGATCTGATCGTAACCTCCCAGGTTCCCATCTCTGAGATCCATTGCATTATGGTATATATGTATCCCGAGGTATTTGAAAGTGGTATAACACCATGGCAAAGCATATGTCAAGGCCTTGGGCCATTGAGTCTCCGGAACCAGTCTCATCAGAAATAGACAGGACTTTGTCCAATTCACATGCAAGCCAGAAAGGCCTCCAAATAAGTCCAGCAGCCGGAGTAAGTCCGGAAGGGACTCAGAGCAATTACGTAGATACATTAGCGCATCATCTGCATATAGGGAGACGATTCGGTGTGTGTTCCCATCACGTATGCCCCATTCTGGAGCCATACTCCTTAGCCGTGCTGCCAGCGGTTCAATCACCAATGCAAACAATATTGGCAAGAGGGAACAGCCCTGCCTCGTGCCTCTGCCGATGTTAAATCCATCCGATATGATCCCACCTGTTTTAACCCTTGCTTTCGGACCTGAGTATAAGATGTTTATCCAACGCATAAATGTTTTGCTGAAACCTACGCGCCTCAGTGTCTACGCGTTCATACTCCGATTCCGGGACCTCGCCACGAGCCTTAATAGGCATTGTATATTAATGAAGGTGTTGCGACCAAGAATAAAGCCTGACTGGTCTTCATGGACCAGGGTCGGCAGCAGCGAGATAAGGCGATTCGCCAGTACCTTCCTCAATTATGAAGCCCTGGTGAAGATGCGAATCAACCCATAAGAGCTGAGCAGCAAATCTATTCGGGTGTGGAAGCGATGAACTGGGGAGAAAAATAAATATTCCCTATCTAATGGATGTAGATGTCTCCACACATCACTAATTCTCCTTTCTAGCATCCAAGACTGCAGCACCCGGGAAGTTTTCCTACCAGGGGCGCCTTCAAGTGGGGAATGGGATCTGTCCATCTCTATGTTTGGCACGCAGTTTAGATCACCGCCCCATATGCTTTGTAGTGACAGATCCTGTAGAAGTTGGGAGGTGACTGACAGTAGAAAGTCACCCTGTTTTGTGTTTGGGGCACATAGCCCCACTATAACCAGTGGTCTCCCATCCAGGGACCCCTCTAATTGGACATATCTGCCCTCTTCGTCTATTTTATTGCATTCTACAGTGTATGGAACTCCTGGGGCAATCCACACTAACACCCCCTTCGTGTGATGTCTTGGTGCCATAGGCCAGTCCGGGCCATTTCTTATTAAGACTACTTAGGTCTTCTGATGTGAGGTGCGTTTCTTGCAATATAGTTATGTGTATTTTATGACGCTTAAGATATGTATATATCCTGCAACGTTTAGCAGCACTAGCCATGCCCCGCACATTCCATGTCAAGATATTATACGTAGCCATGTTGGTTTAAGTGCAAGAGAGCGCAGCATGATATGCGCCGATGAGTGTCAACGTTGGGTTGGAAACATCATGACAATCCACAACATCCACGCCCCCCCAGCATCCCCTGCCTCCCACCCAACCCACCCATCGAGCAAGAAGAAAACTATATTCAAGAAAAGAGTGTGAAAGGAAAGACAACTTATGGGGCTAAGCCCAAATTGTAACGCATGTGCACAACAGGTGCCACTAGCAACAACTGTCTGAACCAGTTCCCTTCGGAGACCCATAAAGGTATGAGGAGGCGTAGATAGAAAAGATGTAAGGACCGCAGTTCACGGCCCACTCCAGATAATCTGCCCTCCTGCGCCGTCCCATGTGCTTCACCACCCATATGAGTAAAGATAACCAAGTCCATTTCCGGCGGTGCGACTATGCAGGCTAGCAGACATGACCCATGGGGCATGAACATAAGAGCTGACATGTCTCGCCCGCCATCACAAGGGCAGGCTTGCGCCAGTCTACGTGCACCACTATGATGCTCCTCTGTCCCACAGTTTATCCAGTTAAGTTACACCCAACCCACAACAAAAGGCGGCTTTAAATGTCATCTGCTGTGCGCGGGGTAAGTTCTGGACCAAATATCAACGGGGAGATAGGAGGGCTGGAGCGACTCTGCGGTGAACTTGAGTCCATAATTCTGTCCTCCCGACGAGTTGAGCACTGCGCCGCCGTGAACAAATTAGCATCTTTTAAGGCCTTTGCTTGACATTCCGCTGTTTGTAATCTTGATAGGCGCATCTAAGTCCCAGTTATTTTCCTTCTTCGGGGGTGGGGGGTGAGCCATCCATCCTGCTTGTTATCCTCCTTAGTTGGGTCCACCAGACCTTTAGTGCGCAACTAGGACCAGGTGTCCTCCGGGGTCAGGAATATGTGGGTCCTTTCCCCATCTATTATCCGTAGGCGTGCTGGGAACAGTAGTGAATAGGTGATGCTGCTTTCACGTAGTAGTTGTTTAACTCTTGTGAAAGAGGCCCGTTTGCATTTTACCTCTACAGTGTAATCAGAGTAGGCCGTGATGACATTATTGTCCATTCGAGTGGGGCCTAGGGATCTAAAGCATTGAAGGATCTGATCCTTGTCGCTGTAGTTCAGAAAACATGCAATTAAAGTTCGGGGAGAGCCCCCGGGCACGGTGGTCTGCCCGGTATCCGGTGGGCCCGTTCCACCACCAACGATGAGGGCGCATTGTGCAACAGCATTGTGTCCTTTAACCACTGTTCCAGAAACACTTTGGCGTTTGGTGTCTCTACCCCATTCCGGGAACCCCAGAAATCTGGCATTGTTCCTTCGCGAACAGGCTTCTCCATCTTCTGCCCTGCGCTGCAGGTGTGAGCTCTCCATTCCCACTTGCTGTAGGTGATCTTTCATCTCACCAATGTCGGGTTGAACTGTGCTAAGCGCTGTCTCATTAACAGTGACTCTATCCACCAGTTTACGATGATCCGTTCAGAGTAGATTTACCTCCAGGGCCACTGAGTCGATTTTCCCCTCTAATGACGTTTTGGTATCCAACACTGCCTGTAGGAGCTTATTGAACTGTGCCAAGTGGGTGCGCAATGTTTCATTCATTTGAACCAGGGCAGTGGCCTGGTTGTCTATGGCTCCCGCAGTGGGTGGCATCTCCCCTTCTGCAGTTTGCTGCACCTTGGTCGGTTTTGGTTTGACCATGATTGTTTATGGTTCCAATCTGCGGCAAATCTTCATGCCACCCTGACCCCACACCGAACTCCAGCCTCCTATCTCGCTCTGCAGCGAAGTATGTACTCGCACTAACTCTTATTCCATTCTGGGCCTCGCTCTGTCGGTTTGTGTTAGGGCGTTCCCAGCGCCCTTCATACCAGTTCCTTGGATGGGCTGCCCCTGCATCAGGTAACTTCAAGAGTGGTTGTGCCAATAGCGCTGTCTTTCCTGTGGTCACTTTATTACTGGTGGTGAAATTATATTTCTACTGTGGTCTGTGTGGTAGTAAAAGCGGTCACCCAAAGTCTTGCGTCAGTCTGCCAGCGCACTACTTGCAGTGAGGTCCGTGGTTATTTTTCACTGCTCTGTGGGCTCTGTTAGTCCAGCCTCCCAATCTTGTTGGAGGGGGGGAACCCTGCCACTGCCATCATCCCCGAATGTCACTATGGAGGCAGGTCAGCTCCATTTGACTGCGCACCAGCCCTGCCCCTTATTCTCCACTTATCCTGCACCTTGTACTAAATGCGTGCACCCGGGGCCCCAGAGGAGTCATCTCTTAGTATTGTAGCCCTTGCCATTGCTCCAACTGATCAGTCAGTCATCCAGCAGGCCTGGTGGTCCGTGGCTCCCATTGGGGGGGCTCCTCTTTCTTGGGTTTGACCTGGGCCCTCCACCATGCGCCAACGTTACAGAACAGCACCCCAGCTGCCCTCCAGCCACTCCACGGCCAGCCTCTTAGCCACTGGAATCTCAGCGCGCCCGGCCAGAGGGGCACGTCCCCAACGTTCTATTGAGGCCCGGGTGAACCGGCCCTCACTCGATCGGCAGTTCACTATCGGCACGCCCTGAATAAAAACAGGCCCAGCGTCGCCGCCACTGCCCCGTAGGTGGCACCTCTGCCGCTCGGCTGAGTCCCACCCCTGAAAGGAAGGTCTCGCCTCTCGCAGACCCGACCGCAGGGTCTGTGCCTTCATGCAAACGGGAGTCCGCTCCCCTGCCGTCCACGAGCCCCCTGCCGTCCAGGGGGGTCACCACGAACTGCAAGGCAGGCACCGGACGGCGCATGGCCGGAGATATAACTAATATTTATTGGGTCGCGAGCGGAGCTCTTTACGAAGCGTCTGCTCCGGCCGCCATCTTGGCCACACCCCCATATATATAGTGTACTTATAGTATAATATACAATAAAATAAAAGCCATTACTGCAATTTGTCATTGGATCGTAGATACTGAAAGACGTTGTGCACCATGTATGGAAAGCTGACTCCTCTCCCGACGCACCTCAGGGCTGTGTGAGGCTGGGATCTTGTCCTCCCAGAGGACAGACTCAATCAGCTGAGCACAGAATGCAAAGCATTGGAGTGGGGTGGGGATTCAAGCATTGGTCTTTAGACCGTAAAGAAAAGGATTGCTTCCCCTGCTCCCACGACTAAATTGCCACGTTCACTGCAAGTCTGGGAGACTGCTAAGCCTATGAAGGCATCCCCTACTATTTTGTGTGGCCTCTGCTGCCCCCACAGTCGTCATTGTCACTGTGCCCAACCCCACACCTCTGTGGGGGTGTGGACGCCTGGGGCTGGCTGAGAATGCAGCAGGGCAGTTTTGCATTTGCAGAGTGCAGGCATGAGCTGCAGTATCAGACAGGGGACACAGTAGAATCGAGAGGCCAGCAAGGAGGCATTTGGAAAGACTGGCTCTTCATACCATGGATACTGTACAAATAGGATTTCAGTGCCTGTGGCTCTGCCTATGCAAGATTCAGAAAATCTGAGACACACCATATTTTTCCATGCATCTCCTCCTCTGCGGTCTACATGCATGTTATTTTTTACACAAACTAGGTACTTTGTCTCATCAAGAGACAATTGTTGATTTCTAAGATTTAAGACTCTTTTTAAACCTGAAAAAAGTGATATTTCAACTTGTGCATATTGAATCATTATTGTTTTTACCTTATTTTATTCAGAAAATATTAACTATTTTTCTAAAGCTGTGTGGTGTATTTTTAGGGTGTTTTCACTGTGTTTCTGAATGGTTTATTGCACCAATACTTTACACGTTGCCTTCTAAGTTAAGCCTGACTGCTCAGTGCCAACTACCAGAGGGTGGGCACAGGGTAATTTGGATTGTGTGTGACTTAACCTGACTAAGATTGTGAACCCTATGTGGACAGGGGTGTAGACTTCTGCCAAATAGAGACCCCATTTCTAACACTTATGAATTTGAGGCTACATCATTAAAATGGAAGACATAATAGCTATCAACCTGCCAAATCAACCGTTAAGATAACAAGCAAAACATCCATTGGTCATTATACATTTATTTATGCATTTGATTTTAACAACTTCCTGGATTTTATAATTATATCTAGATCAGGCTGTTATCATAATCCCTTGCATGTTAGTCTGAGTTTCCAGATAGGAGAATATCAAATGGGCAAGGAGGATTGTTAGGTAATCCAAGGAAGAAGGATAATTTGGAATGGTGATTTTAAACACAAAACATTTGGTGTCAATGTGTTTTTTTACTAATTTGTCCACAGTGATAAAATCACATTCAGATGAATTCAAGCTTGAAAAATATTTGTTTGTAGATCCTTTGGCACAAATTTTTGATTTTCCAGCAGTCAGAAAAACAATAAATCCCTGATAAATCCCTGAAAAGAAAAAACTCAAATCTCCAATAGAGTACAAAATCATGCAACATAAAATACATTTTGGAAGGAAATAAGGTATCACATAAAATCAGAACGCAGCAAGGGGAAGATATAAGAAAGTTTAAGGAAAATTTAAAAAGGGAAATTAATAAGATTGTAATTAGAGAAGGAGACTATAAATGGGTGATGCTGCTTTGTGCACTTCTTACAAGAATGGAGAGTGGATGTGGCTATTACATACCATATAACAAATGGGATCAATCAATAAGCTACTTATATGGAGCTGATTATCAAGCATGGGCCTTCTGTGAAGGGTATGCTGGAAAGATCTGATTTACGACTAACCATACAAAGATAAACTAATCCACTCCTGTACCAAAACACGGGCTCCTGGCCTAAACAGTATCCCTATACTTTATGGCTGTGATAAAACAACCCAGAGAATTGGGAACCTATTTTAACCTCAATGTTTAACATGAGTATACTTTCAGGGACAGTATTACCCTCATGGAAAGGGTTGTTTCTGCATCCCATTGTTGAAAAAGGCCCATATGATTCCCCAATTAGCTACCACCTCATAGTTCAACTGGATGCAGATGGCAAATCATTCACAAAGCATCTGTTTACCCATCTGCAAGGTTGGGCAGAAAAAATAAATATATAATCCTTCTATCAGGTAGGATTTCAATCTAAATGTTGTACTTTGGGTAACATTGTAGCCTTAACTCTAAAGGGACAGAAGGCCTGCTTATGTAAAAATTACGTGTTTTCATGTTTCATTGATTACTCCACAGACTTCGATATGATTGATCGAAAAAGGTTTGGGGGGCAGATGTGTGAGTGGGGTATTCCCCAGTCTCCTACTGCTTGTTACTGAATTAAATAGCAATACCTGGGTGACACTTGAGTTGTCAGGTGGTAATAGTTTATTGACGAAAATCTTTATGTACACTGGGCTGAAGCAAGGGTGTATCTTGCCCCCACTTCTGTTTAACTGATACATATCTGACTTAGCTGCTACATTTGTACTCTCCTTGGATGACGCCCCAAAGTTAGCAGGAATGACAAATTATATTTATATATTCAGCATTGCTAGAGGCTTGGAAAAATACCTCAAACCCACCTTTAAGGCAGACATTATCAGAACAATCTCAGGTGCACTGTCATTGTTGTTTAAAAGCAATACACCAAAATATGTGGCACACTGGGAAAAATTTCTATGTCTGGCTTATGAGAGGTGGAAAAAAGCTCTCAGACTGTTGCTGATGGCCGAGATTAATGTATTACTTTGCACCTTCTAACTGATGTCTGTATTATTTTGCTAAATTACTAGTTGGCAGGTAATATTCTCAACCTATGTGAATTATTGTATATTGTTTTTTGAAACATGAACAATAAATTTATTTGCATTGATTCATGTACAATATACGTACAGATTCATTTTTTTAGATAGCAAATTGATTAGTAGATTTTGTAACTTAACTGTAAACCTTCAGTTCAGTGAGAATGCTAGGTGCTGTAAATACTAACATGTTAAAGGAAGAGTGTTAACCAAGTCTATCAAATTCCTCCTTTAGTTCGATTATAAATAAATCATAAATAGTACTAATATGTGCCTCAAGATAGGAAACCATAGTCGTCAATGTTTTGCCCTTACCATATAATTTGACAGATCAATGAGAAAAAGTAAAGTTGTATTTACTTGTTCCTGCGAAAGCTAATTCTTTCTTAGATATAGAACTTCCAGTCCTTCACCTTTTTTGTAGAAAGATTTTGCAAATATTATACTGATTCTTTTGACTTTGTAGAGTTTTTTTCACACCGCCTCAATGTGAGAGGCATTGGTCTAGCACCAAAAGGCATCATTTGTGGTTGAAATGCAGTTGTTATTTATTTGAATCTTGACAGTATCAATAAAAGCCAAAAAGCTGATGTCAAACAGGCTAGTAAAGCTGTGGAAAGAACAAATATCCTATCACCACTACAATCATTTTTGTAAACTATCAGGCGGTGTGCCAGTTGACCCATACATCTTTCAATATTTTCCTGAAAAAGCTTCAGGTATCTTGGCCAGACTTAGGTGTCATGTGAGTGTTGAAAATAATAGCAAGAAACAATGTTTTCCCAAAACTATAGAAAACGTCTAAAAATGTGCCAGACATGTTCTGATGATAATGCTATTACCTTGTCACATCTACATTTTCCAAAATATTTTAAATAATATTCAACAGAAGGACCTATTCTGCAGTGGAACTTACTCTTAAATGAGAAACATGTTGCATTAGATCTGCATCCTTTATATGATTCAAGGGCTTCTTTCTTTGACCATCCACAAAGCTTCCACAAAACGTATTGTATATTGGCAATTCATACAGCAAACATCTTGTCATAGCCTACCATGGGATCTTTGTTCCTAACATTTTAGCTACTCCTAAATGGATTAGAAAAGACTTACATGGGCACATCATCCATTGTGTTCCCATCTTTCCATTGATATACTTTATCAATTTTACATTTTCCTTTTTAGTACTAGTTATATTTCAATCTACATTCTAGCAGCACCAAAGGTTACAATCTGTGCTGGCTTAAACTTCTCTCCCTGCAAAAATAAAACATTAAATTGCAATATGTGTAGTGAAAATAATACAGTAGGGGACTCCAATATGGTGTAACATCCCCAAGTGTCCTGTACACTGCAAAAACTTTAGCACAAACATAAGATTCGATTTATATGCGAATAAAAGCTACTGAACTCTATTGTCAAGATTGTATGTTATACTTCCATATAGCCCCACAAACCTCTTGATAGAAACTGTACTTCATATATGTGAAATAAAACCCAGCACTTGAGAGGAACAGGCCCAAACTGCACTCATGCCTAGTGCATTCAAATTTGAAAAATGGGATGTCTATAATTTTTAGCTTGTACATATATGCCAACCCTCCTGATTTAACTGGTAGACTCCTGTTATTTTAATAAAAAAAGAAATCCTGTTATGTTATCTTTCTCCAGTTTAACACTGACTTTTTTGAATTCCCTGTTTGTTTCTACAGACTTCCTTCATCAGTGTTCCTTAATGTTGGCATCCTAGTGAATCAGTCACAATCTAATTAGATGCAGATACTCATAATAGTATACATATTTGTGAAAATCACGAAAGTAACGAAAATTATGAACATCAACCCAGTTATGTGATCAAACAAGCAGCAGGGTACTTTTATTACATATACCTCCCATCCGCGTATTCTACATATGAGGAAATGCTTATATGAAACTGGCACATAATTCAAAAAGATGATTAATGAATTGTATTCTCCTATGTAATGTAATAGTTGACAGGAATCTTTGTGGATGACCATATATACGACAATTCAAAGTTAGGAACTCTTATTCTATCTTCTCTTTGGGTCTAGAGTGAATCAATCTATCTTTCAGTTGTTTGATTTTTTTAAAAGCAAAGAGAGGTTTTTCAAAGGAGAATTTTCTGGTTTTCAGAATACGTTAATTCTACATCATCATCTTTTTCATCTGATTGAATACTGTAGTGAATGTGTAGACAAAAGTGAATCTTTCAACATTCTCCCAGTACAGGATCCCTAAAGGGTTTCCTGATGGTTGTTTCTGGCCCTCTACCTTGCTCTACTTATTATTTGATCAGGGTAGCTCTTTATTTGGAGTGTTCAGGTATGGATAAATCGTTCTACTACTGAATTTCTTAATGTCTTTTTTTAGCTTTGCAATTTTCTTTTGAGTCAAATATTCTTTATTCTCTTGGATTTCACAGCTGATTTCTTCCACATTTTTTCATGTATAGAGGCTGTCTTGTGGCTTTAAGTGCAGTTTCTGCTACTTGAATCTTTTCCAGTATTACATAAGCAGGTCTCTTGGCTATAATGTTTATTAGAACAGGCAAATCCCTGGTACATTTCCAGGCAATCTGTGGCCATTCTATTTTAACTACTGTGTATTCAAAAAAATGTTGAGGAGCATTGGTAACTGTTAAGCAATTTGCTGCTGCATTTGCCTAAAGGTATTCTGTCATAATCAATTTGTATAATGCAGTATTCTCCTGATGTTCCTCCAGTTGTCTCAATGACCCCCAGTCCTCTTGTATTTGTGTACATCTTTTTTTTTTAAAGTTAATGCTGTTTAAAAAAAACTGTACGTCCTCCATGCCCCTCCTTTTAGAGGAACTTGTGTCCATGGGTGCTATCTTATCCAGATCCTAAAGAAGCAGGGAGGTTTCAGATAAGGGGCATACTGCCTTGTTGGTTAAATATCAGACTCAGAGTAGTTTTGCTTTGCAGTGATCACAAGATTTGAATTTGTTTGCTCACATCTGCATGATGCATGATTTTGGAATGAGTAGAAGCATCATCATATATGAAGGAGACAATGCTTTTCATACCAAAAATAAGTTTTCATGTACAATAATATGTATCTGAATCTGTCATCTTGCAAGACTTTAAAGCACCAATCTTAGGTTCAGATCAACAAGATCTGTTTACATCCTCTTAAATGTAATCTTTCTGATACATTGTGCAGTTTCATCTAAGAAGACATCATTACACAACCACCAGGCCCTTAGTACTTATGAAAACATGTTTGTGTATGTGCCAGTTGCTTCAAACAGATAAAAAACTTACTGCGGTGGTGATATGTCTAAATAATTGTATCCAAAGATAATGGTGAGTTCTGATAGTCAAAATCAATTTCCTGAAGACTGGAAAATGACAAATAAATTAAGTAATGACAGTTCTTGGGAAAATAACAAGATTTCATTTAACGTCAATGGAAATCTAGGAAAATTTGGTGAATTCTAGTCATAGTTTTTAGAGGTGTATGTTTAACTTGTTACAGGAGTGTATTATAATAGAATTCTAAGCAGCATTGATTGACATTGACATCGTGTTTCCCCCACCTCCTCGGAGAATTAATATTGTCTGCTAATTCTCATGCCAATTTTGTTGGAATATGTTTTAAAGTTTAATGTGATGATAGTGTTATAATTCATACGTTTATTGTCAATAAAACAAATATTGAAAGATATACACTTCTATTTCCATAACTCAGGATGACTAAAATATATCTGGATCATAATAGTAGCAGTATGTCTCCAAACTGTATTCTTACATCCCAACTTCTATTTGTATATTGTCTATTTAGATTCCACTCTACAGATTGCTCAAGGTTTAAAGGTGGGGTCCACCTTTTAATTTTACTAAAAGGAGAAACCACTTACAGAAGTGGGGGATACTGTATTCTACCACACCAGCTAAAATATTCCAGAAAATCTCAGTCTTCACTTGGTTGTTCCTTTCTTTTTCACACACCTCTCTGCACAGTTACAGGTAAGAATCAATATCCTGTGTGAATTAAGGAAGACATTGTTTCTAAACCTTGTACCTCTCAGACAACATCCAGTCTGGAAATGTTCACCTTTGACTCCTCACACCTTTATGTAACCTATGTAACCTATATCGCCTACCTGCCATGTAATCCCAAAGTAATGGCTCTTACATAATGCACATCTAGTCGAAACAAAAAGGTGTTCTTGACTGCCATGCTGAACAGATGTGGTGGCATTGTTATGTTATATGTTATGTCATGTCATGTTATGTTATATTATGTCATACAGATTTGTAGAGTGCACTTTCACCTGGGAGGGTAACCTAGCGCTGAGTAGGTATGAGTCCAGCCACACCTAGGGCCTAGTGTGACTACTCAGAAAGCCAAGTCATCAGCTTCTTTTGGATTTTAAAAAGTGAGGAGAAGGTTCTTATGTGTAGCAGCAGGTCACTCCACACTTTAGGAGCAAGGTAGGAGAAAGCTCGCCAGGTGGATCTGGTTTTCTGTGTTTGTGTTTTTTTTTCAAGTAGGAGTCCAGATGAGTGGAGGTGTCTGGAAGGTTATTGAAAGCAGATGCGATTGTTGAGGTATGTTAGGCCAGAATTTGTAGTGCCTTGAAAGTGTGGGTGAGAAGTTTGAATTGTGCTTATTTGTGAATGGGGGCCAGTGGAGCTCCTTCAGGTGTGGTGTGATGTGAGTGCGACATGGGAGTTAGAGTGATTATAGCCACCGAGATCTGAATGCATTTTGCTTCAGCTCATAGAAAGAAACCCTCTTATGCAAAATTAAAGTGGAATAAAGCTACACTAATGATTCTCACAACATCTTTTACTGAACGAGACTGAAATGGTATGCTAGAGTCACACACTATACATTTAGCAACACTATTTGCAACGTATGCCTCTACCCTGTATCTTACCCCTAGATTTGTACCTCTTTGTACCCAAACCATGGCCTAAGAAAAACAAACAAAGCTGTGAATTTTTTCAATCACCACGTTTCATTTTCCTGATAATCCTTTTGCTACAGTATTAATAAACTGGTAACAGCAGCTGATATGTTCCACCTTGAGGCTGCTCCAGATTAACTCCTCTTGCCCTGCAGTTATAGCACTATTAAACAGGCATAACATTCAGCTCGCCTGCCGGGCAACCAAATGTTTAGTGCAAGTGAGGAAGCTACTTCCAATGTTAGCAGCTCAGTCTCATGAAGCTCAATTGTCAGCTTTATCTGACAGTATTTAGAGCACTGCTTCCTTTTTCAACAAAAGCTGACGTGAGTGGGATTTTTCCCAGTAATCAAATTGGACCCCCATATTGAAGCTTGCAGTTTAGCAATTGTTCTCAGCTGTTGCTAATTTACATAGTAAAATTTTAACATCATGTTTTAAAGGGCATTTTCAAAGCATCAATACTGATCCTAGGTTTGAGACTGCACCAAAGTTTGCATTTTCGGAATTGTCTTTGGCTGCAGCTAATTTAAATCGTCAAATTTGTATTGTAAAATTTTTCAACCCCCGTTTTTAAAGGCCTTTTTTTCGAGCATTGGTACTGCACTGAAGTTTGCACTTTAGCAATAGTATTTAGTTGCTGTCAATTTAAATTGTCAAAATGCAACATTAGGGCCAAGATTTAAGAGGGGCTAGCACATCCTTGCACCACATTACGTAATTTTTTTATCATGCTAATGTAGCCCAACAAGGCCAAATTTGCTGCACCATATTTACAAGGTGGCGCAATGCATTGCACCACTTTGTAACTATTTGTGCCACATAGTGCATGCAAGGGGGACATTCCCCTGTTTGGAGGACTGCAAAAATGGCACAGTGGAATCTAACAGATTCCTCTGCGCCATTTTGTGTGGCTATATTTAACACCTGCACAAAGAAGGCATTACCCCCTTCGCTGCCAAGCCTTTCCCCCTCAGGTGCCAAGCCTTTTTTTGGCTGCTTGGGGCAGTCCGCGCTTAGGCCCTCATAACTTTTTGTCCACATAAGCTACCCCTTACCAAATTTGCAACCTTTTTTTCCAACATCCTAGGGATTCTAGAGGTACCCAGACTTTGTGGGTTCCCCTGAAGGAGACCAAGAAATTAGCCAAAATACAGAGAAACATTATTTTTATTTTTTTTAAATGGGAAAAAAGGGCTGCAGATGAAGGCTTGTGGTTTTTTCCCTGAAAATGACATCAACAAAACGTTTGTAGTGCTAAAATTACCATCTTCCCAGCTTTCCGTAACAGGCAGACTTGAATCAGAAAACCCAATTTTTCAACACAATTTTTGCTTTTTACTGGGACATACCCCATTTTTACTATTTTTTGTGCTTTCAGCCTCCTTCCAAACCAGTGCTGGAACCCAGATAGCTAAACGTTTCTGAAAAGTAGACAAAATTCTGAATTTAGCAAGGGGTAATTTGTGTAGAACCTGCAAGGGTTTCCTACAGAAAATAACAGCTGAAATAAAAAAAAAATTGAAATTGAGGTGGAAAAAACAGCCATTTTTCTCCACATTTTACTATGTAACTTTCTCGTGCGATGTCAGATGTTTGAAAGTAATATACTGTTACGTATGCTGGACTCTTCTGGTTGCGGGATATACAGGGCTTGTAGGTTCATCAAGAACCCTAGGCACCCAGAGCCAATAAATGAGCTATAAAGGATATTTTCCTAGATGAAAATACTTGGTGTGATCACTTCACTAAGCTCTATGCTAACAAAAAGGGGAATTTGCCCTTCGGGGACTATGAGTCAATTTTAGAAATGAGCACTGCCCCACTAACCTTTAGTTTAGAAGAAACTAATAAGGCTTTATTAGCTGTGAAAATGGGCAAAGCCCCAGGCCCTGATAAAATTCCAGGCGATCTACTAAAACATGATGTGGATGTGTGGGGGCCTTATATAAATTACCTTAGTAATTCCATTGTGGCAGGCACACCAATACCCGATTCATGGGAAGGGGCAGAAATCATAACAATTTTTAAAAAAGGTGATCGTTATGATCCAAGTAATTACCGCCCAATAAGTTTAATAGACATTTTTCAAAAGATATATGCCAGACATATTTTAAACAGGCTCTTAGATTGGATTGAAGAAACTAATATACTAACCAAATATCAGGCGGGCTTTAGAATAAAAATCAGCACGGTTGACCAGGTGTTTAGGTTCATGTGCATCTGTTGGAAGTACATAAACATAAGGAAGGGTAGTCTCTATGTGGCATTTGTGGACCTAAGGGCCGCCTTTGATTTTGTTCCGCGTAACTTGCTGTGGATTACATTAAGAAACATGGCGGTCCCTGGGGAACTACTTAAAGAACTTATTAAACTTCATACAGGGAACTACGCAAAAATAAGATGGGGAAAAGATGGTGAAACCTCAAGGGCCATACCTGTAGACCGTGGTGTGCGGCAAGGTTGCGTGTTAGCACCTACACTCTTCTCACTATATTTTAATGATATTCCGAGCTACTTAAGGAATTGTGTACATGACTCCCCGAAGCTAGGTGGTGAGCCGGTTACGGCATTATTATTTGCCGATGATACCATCCTTATTTCTCAAACACCGAGAGGTTTGCAAAACTTAGTGGATTCTTTCCAGAAGTATTGTGTGTGGAAGGGGCTAGAAATAAATCCCACCAAAACTAAGTATATGTCCATAAACCCCAAGAAATCCCTCAGGAATAATCTGTTCTTGGAGAACCAAAAACTGGAACAGGTAGGGAGTTTTAATTATTTGGGGTTAATGCTAGATAGTAATCTGTCCTGGAAAGGACAGATGGATAAAAGCATCTTATCCCTTAAACAAAACTCAATGCCTATTTTAAAAGTTCACGGAGCTAGTTACTCTAAAGCAATCTCACCGGCACTTGAAGTATATAAAGCGAAGGCCCAATCGTCCGCCCTTTATGGTGCTGAACTCTGGGGCTACTATTGTAACAATCATTTTGGAAAAACGGAAAACCACTTTGTACGAAGGCTACTCAAAATACCAACAAGAACTCCTCTAGTCCCTGTTTTCCTTGATATTAACCTTAAAATAGCAGACTATCAAGCACTATTAAGACCACTGCTGTATTGGGTTAGACTATGGGTAACCCCGGAGTTGAGTGATTACAAGAGTGGACTGACTGAATTAACACAGATAGATGGTCATATGAATACCCCTTGGTTAAAATATGTATCTAAATGGTTTGAGAGACTAGGTTTCTCACACCTATGGGAAGTTTCTCAGAATATGACAACATGTACCAGGAAATAGGTAAAGGACACCTTCTGGTCTTATGTCAACGGAGAGCTATTGCATAGTTCATCGATTGGTATTCTGACTTTGAACTTTTTGAACATAAAAGATACACCTAATTTCGAACAATTTTTGGATGAGATCGGTCCTCCACTGGCAAAAGCACTATATCTACAGTTTAGGTACGGGGTCTTACAGATTAATGCATATACATGCAATTGGGGAGGGATAAAAGGTTGTGAATTGTGCACTCTCTGTACTTTAGGGGCCAAAGAAGATGTTGTTCATCTACTCTTCTTTTGCCCAGTATACAAGAAGCCAAGGGATTGTTGGATCAAACCCGTTTGTAAATATGTGGGGGTTAGATCCTACAAAGAAGCAGAGCGCATATTTCAGTCTAATACTTCACAATTAGTGGTGTGTGGCACGAGTAGATTTTTACTTAATGTGTACCTTATCAGGAAACGACTTGGTCACAAACTGTAATATTTTGTCAGGTGGCCCGCTCTTTCCCTTCTTAGTATAGGTATATGATGCACTGTTTCTTCGATCCAAGTTAATAAATGTTTTGTTTTTTTTTGCCCTGACTTTTAGTTAATTTTTAAGCTGTTATTTATATTTTTATAGGCGGTACTGCTTAACCATGGTGACATCTATATATTTCTTGCCAACTATATGTATTGTATTTTATATTTAATTGTGAAATGTATATATGTATGTCGTATCTATCTCTTGTCTTGACTTTTATGGCAATATTTGCCGAAAGAAAGTTTGTAACATAACATAAAAACATAACAAATGAGCTATACCTTGCAATGGGTTTTCATTCTATACCAGGTATGCAGCAATTCATTTGCTGAAATATAAAAAGTGAAAAATAGGTATCAATAAAACCTTTGTATTTCCAAAATGGGCACAAGATAAGGTGATGAGAAGCAATGGTATTTGCACATATCTGAATTCCGGGGTGCCCATACTAGCATGTGAATTACAGGGCATTTCTCAAATAGACGTCTTTTTTACTTACTGTCTTACATTTGGAAGGAAAAAATGTAGAGAAAGACACGGGGCAATAACACTAGTTTCGCTATTCTATTTTCCTCCAAATATCCCAATAAAAATGGTACCTCACTTGCATGGGTAGGCCTAATGCTTGCGACAGAAAACGCAATGTGGACACATCACATTTTCACATTGAAATCTGAATTGTTTTTTGCAAAGTGCCTAGCTGTGGATTTTGGCATCGGGCTCAGCTGGCACCTAGGGAAACCTAGCAAACCTGCACATTTTTGATAACTAGACACCTAGGGGAATCCAAGATGGGGTGACTTGTGGGGCTCTGACCAGGTTCTGTTACCCAGAATCCTTTGTAAACCTCAAAATTTGACCCCGGGGGGGCAGAAATGGGCTACAAATATTTTTCCCACTCAGGGAGCAGCCCTTGCCCAAAGGGCCGCTCCCCTTATGCTTAAGGATAATTAAAAAAATGTCCCTGGTGTCTAGTGGTTTCTGCCCCCCCTGGAGGCAAATCCGACTAATTATATAAGGCCGATCTGCCCCCAGGAGGGGAAGAAATGGTGTAAAAACAATATGGCCCCACAGGGAGCGACCTTTGCGTAAGGGGGTCCCCCCCCCTACCCCAAAAAAAAAATTGCCCTGGTGTCGAGGGGTTTTCTGCCCCCCTGGGGGCAGATCGGCCTAAATATATTAGGGCAATCTGCCCCCAGGGGGTAGAAATTGCCTAAAAATTATTTGGCCTCCTGGGGAGTGGCCCTTGCCCAAGCAGCCGCTCCCCTCATGTCCCCTACAAAGAAAAAAAAATCCCTGAGAAATTGCCTAAAAACTATTTGGCCCCCAAGGGAGCGACCCTGGTGTCTAGGGGTTTTCTGCCCCCAGGGGGGCAGAAATGGCCAAAAAATTATATGCTCCCCTGGGGAGCGGCCCGTGCCGAAGGGGCCTTTCCCCATATGTCCATTTCAAAGAAAACGAGCAGCAAAAATGCTTGCGGAGACAAGAACGGAAAGGCCTTTCCTTTCCTTTCATGCCTCTGCTGGCCCTCTCCTCCCGAGCGGAAGGGAAATGCTGAGCTATGTTTAATTTCTTATTGCACATCGCTAAAGTAATCCATGGATCTTAATTGAGGTGTGATCTCATAAGTCCAGACGTAAACAAGGAAGTAGCCTTTAAGGCAACTTGTAGCTACCTATAGTTTAAAACTAGGATTACCTTGGCTACAGATCTGGTTCCAGTCTGCCTGCCACCCTACGTGGGCAGACACATTGGACATTTTAGGACTTATGGTTATGCAAACATTTATGAACTTTTAGATCATATTTTAAGCTGTTTTTGTTGAGTGGTTTTATTGATTTTAATTTAGTTTTTTGCCACATATAATGGTAAAAAATCCTAGGAGTGAATAAGGCTTTTAACATCTTTTGTATTCTCGAGTACTTTCTGTCATTTTTGCTCCTTAGATGTTGTTTATTATACCAGTGGTTTATAATCGCCATGATTTGCCATGGTTTTTATTAATCCGCAAAATAACGAATTGATTCATTCACTAAACTGATAATACAAATAACTACCTATATGTGACACAGCCCTATTAGGTGCTACATACAGACATAACTTTCAAAACAAAGTGGCTTTTATGAAGAAATCGAAGGTCAAGCTCCAGCCAACCACTGCAAGACTGCGTTAATGGCACAACGAAGTCACAAATGAACCATTTCCTAAATTATTTATTTGTTTATGTGCTATTGTTTAACAGCCTAATAGTAACATGGAGACCTCAAGGTCTTACCGCAAATACTCTTTTTAAACTTTCAAACCTGAAAATCTGTGTTAATAATTACAAACATACAGGGCTTATGACAAAACACCTGATGATATGTACCGTCTTTAGCATATTAAGCGTGCTGCAAGGAGCACTTGCAGAAAACGTAAGAGACTCACATTGAATATTAACCAAACATTCCTTATATTTTTAAAGCGATTTAGTATTGACGTGATATATAACTAAACCAAAACCCAACAGTTTAACTTTCCAGGAAGGACTATGTACCATGTGTACTGCACAAAATAATAACATTGAGGACACATGGCTAGTACCAATAATGTAATTCTGAAGAGCGTTGCTTGCTTTTTTTTTTTCAACTGGAGTGAGTGAAGATACTGTGTTGTTTTGCATGGACAGGTGAAACTACATTTCCACTTTACCTTCAAAGAAATGATAAAGTTCTGCTCTCTCCATGAGTTGGCATACTTGTGACTGCCTAGCTCTAATGCATTCACTACTTCACCATTCTGCTACGAGGGGCCCGGAGCACCTTTCTGCACAAAACTGTCTTTTGAGGCTATTTTTTCTTTGTATATGTCCTGTAGTGCAGCATACAAAGAGGACATTTTGAGGAGAAGTAAAGATATGTCTCATCCTTACAACAGCACCAGCCACATGCACCAAGTCAGTGTATATGTGGGTTTGCTCCTAAAACAAAGGGTGGATGCACAGGAAAGCCTATGCACAACCCATGGAATGTCTATCCAATGCAAAGTATTGCAAGGTAGTGTAGTACGATTTTTTTTTACAAATTAACACACATTTGCATTTGTGCTGCTTTGTAAATACCACAAATGCCCGTACGTTGGGTCAAAAAAGTGGCACAAGTGACGCAAGAAGGCAAAGCAGACACAAAGACCTATATTTAACAAAAATGCATACAACTGCACTAGCGCAGTTAAGCATCAAAATATCTAACGCAAGCTAACATCATTCCCTAGCACCATCCGTGCACCATATTTAATAAATGATGCACAATGGCGTTAAGGAATGGTTACCGTAAAAAATGACGCTAACCCTTGCGAATTGCCATAAGGAAAAATTACGCTAATGCTACAAAAGTGGCGCTAGACCGTTTTGCAGCATGTACATATGTCGCAAAATGGGATAGCAGCTTTTTTTACTGCATTAGCGTAAAAAATATGCACAAGCAAGAAAAACAGAAATTAAAAGACAAGATGGAGATTGCAGGCCAGGAGAGATCCCAGGGAGACCCCAATCACCCAAGTACCAGCCAGGAGAGTCCAGAAAAGTCCCAGTAGAAGGAGAAGATGAAATTAAAGTGTCTCTATAGTGAGTAGGAGCATGACATCCTGGTCAGAGAGGTGATGGAGCACCAACACCAGCTCTTCGTCACCTCCAAAATGCAAGTCGGGAGGAGAGATGCAATATGGCTGGCAATAATAGACAAAGTCAACAGCATGGCAGAGGTGAAGAGGACTGTCACCAAATGCAAGAAGAGCTGGCATGATTGCAAGTGCAAGACTAAGGAGAAACTGTCCAGGAACCGAAAGGCAGCACTGCAGACTGGAGGTGGAAGTCCCATGCCTCATGAGGACCTAGATGAGCTGGAGAAGATGATCGCAGCTGTCATCCCAGAGGAGCTGGTCACTGGAATCGCAGGACAGGACAGCTCAGACTACCAAGAACTACCACAAATGCAGGGTAAGTTGCAGGGGGGAAATATCTGGAATTCCAGAAATGGCAGAAGGGGACGCATATAGGACACACTCAATGCATGCTAAAGAGTTGCATCGGGACACATAGGCCCGGAATCAAGATGTGCCATCCTCACCCAAGCCACACATGTACTGAAGCTTTGATTGTGCAATGGAGTCCAACATATACACAACATGGGCATAAGCCACTCACTATGGATATACTCTACCATGTAAATATGCAGCACATTGCCTGGAAGAGACATGCAAATACTGTGGCTGTGGCAGTGCCATGACAACACCCATTGCATATTGTCAAAGCCCCTGAACCTACACAACCTAGACATCAGAGACTAGGACTGAAGTCAATACTACCCCAGGGGTGGTATCAGGGTGCGGTAGCTGGCCAAAATGCTTCCCTTCCTCCTTGTCTCATTGCCCTTTTCATATGTGCTGCATCTTGCAGCACACATTGAAATGCTACCTTAGTAAAAATAGCTTGTACATGTGCAGAAAGGAACATCTCCCTGCATATAAACAAATGATCCCCTCAAGGCAGGCACCCCTTCATCATGCTACAGCAATGCCTGTGTTGGTGCAGGAAGAACACATCTGTGCAGGCCCATGGGGAATTACAGGGGTGTACAATATTCCAGTAAAAATGGCCTAGGGTATGCTTACTGTCTTTATTTCCATGGATTACCATGTGCATCCCCTATGCCATTCCTCCAACTTGGCCAGTGCACACATGAAAACTCCCAGACTCTCAATCAACATGCCAAAAAAAATAGTCTTATACAAACAAGATTTATTTTAATGTGTTTAAAACTCTAGGCCTAAAACTATCCTAAAAACTAACCTGCGCTAAACTAACCGTTACTAACATAACTTAACTTACAACTACATCTATCTAATCTATTCTAAACTGTTCTTGCACATGTAACGCCACACTCTAAATATTGTCCCTCCAGCCCCCTTAGGAGAAAAGATACAAGTACGACAACATAAACTATGACTACACATGTACTAACGTAACCCATGGCCTAAACAAATATACATTTTTTGGTATTTTTGTTTTTTAATTTTTGTATTATTTGTTTTCTTTTTTGCAAGTATACCGCAACATCACACCCTACCCAACCCCCAAATAAAAAAAAGTACTAAAACCCATCCCCAACTCTAATTAATCTAAACTATACCTACCCTACACATCTTCACTACCCTAACACTACCCATCTAAAACCCAATCTAAAACTTTTTAACATCAGTACGAGAGAGAGGGAAGGAACTGGGAGGTTCTGCCTGTACTACATCACAATTCTTTCAACTTTCTTTTGCAGTACTTTAATAATTTACTATTTTTTTGCTCTCTCCTGTTCCAACCTGTCTAATCTAGCCATCATGGAGGCCATGTCCCTTCTCATGTCACTTCCAAAGTTGGGGCTCAATACTGCAGAAGGTGGCTGACTCGTGACAGGTGCAGTAGATGTGGATGGGGTCCGAGCTGAAGAGGTCCCCTGGACCCCTGAAGGTTTCCCCAATGTCATCTACTTTTTTGTGGCTGCTGTGGAGGTCTCCCCTGTGGGAAAGCATGCCATTGCTCTGTGGCCTTTTCCTTCCAGAACCTCCTTGCCATCTTCTGGTACCCAACATCAACATCTAAAATGTGACAGTACCTGTCTGCCCTTTTGTGGAAAGCATGACGTTCCTCAGGTGTCATATTCGCCACTGAAAAATGAGGCGAATCAAGCATTAAATACAGCATTGTGTGGAGGTAGAACAGACATAAAATATACACTGCATCCGCAGATGACAAATGCAGTCCACCACTCATTCCTCAACAATGACTTACTCCTGATCCATGACTATTTCCTACCAGGGATCTACGGTATCATGTACATGTCCCTGGGATGATGGCTATCCATTGTTGACCATCAGGCCCCAGAGGTGAGTGGACCAATGCGTCCTTGCTCAATGTATGTGTTAAAAAACTTGTGAAGAGCACGTGGCCCAACAAGTCTAGATTTCCTGTGTCCTTGTCAATATGTGGGGCTTTGTATGCAATCCACCATTTTGACACCTCTGGTGCTACACCAAGGCTTACCCAGGCCATTAGATATGGGTGCTGGAAACTTCCCACCACCTATTCTAAGTTTTGGTAAAGCTTCATTCATGTGTCCTGGTTTAAGACCTGGTCTCAGCATACATTACAAGGGGGCACACTGTTGCTCATGATGTGCCCACATGTACAAATAATGCTATGTCCCCATAAAGTTAGGCCAAAGCATGACCAGTACATCAAAGGTGTCTACAGATTACGTAACTAATACCCCCCACCCGGTGCTACGTTGTGCTAAATATGTAAAGTGACACACACATGGTGGCTGTATGAGTGTCCCTAGGGCCACAGTGAGTTTGGCACAGCACTGAGAGCTGCTACAGTATTCATATATATAGAACATCATGTGCACATGCATGTCAGACATCATCAAAATACCAGGTATACACTCAGCATTCACATCATATGCACATGTGATGTGACCGAGATCACTCACAAATATCATGATGGCAGGACCATGTTGGTAATTCTACTGAGATCTAGCTTGGGACAATCCATGGACATTTCCCACAACCATCTGCTTGGGTTGTCTACTAATTGTGTTTTCTACTGACTGTTGTCCATTACAATATGGCTCCATGCACTACTGCGGCCTCAATTTATACCTGAAGGGTATTAAGGCACCAGTGGTGCAAGTGTCTCTTACATAGACCTCTATACATTTCTTTCATCTGTACCGTTTCGTAAGTGTAAGCTATGTATCTTATACATTTCTGTCAAAAGTCCTGTGACAAAGTTATTGTCAACAAGCATGCTAACTACATAAACAGCTGCTCTGACACCTATCATGATAGACATCAATGTATATGTGGCCATCCATTCCATTTCCTAACACCCACAGTTCCATATCAGCACATATAGCCACTTGTGCAACAATCACGCCATTCTAAATGCTCAACATTATAACAGACATGATGTCACCATCCTAACGCTAATGATATCATAGCATTGGTCACACAAAACATTTATTCATTGCATTGCACACATCGGACTGACTCACACAAAACCCTGGATTGACATACATGACTCACAAGGTGACACTTACTGACAGCATTGAGATCTTCAAATCTGGCAACCACTCCAACGGTGTAGGGTGGAGGTCAACCTGCAATACATGAAAATAAAATATAGATTTTTGATATTTGGACATTTCTGTGAATGGATGGCAGTGTTTAAAATCAACTTGTTAGGCTGAGTGAGTAAGTCAGCCTAGTGGTAGATCAGACCAACTGTCAAACATCAATGATTAGTCAATCACACATAGTCTCAGATAATGCAGACCCTGGCGCCTACAAACCATCACTTTCCTAGACACTCCATTGGTGCTTTTCACTGCACCATATGTACATGGCATTGTCATGCTCTACACCTCCACAACCATATGGGACTGCATGACACTGTATTCTTCATCTGAGGGGCATGCAATGGCATGCAATGTCCAAACATGTCAGAGATCCATTCAAAAAATGAATGGGAGTAGAAGCAGACATATATGTTGCATTTGGATATAGTCCTTGTGACCCTTAGTGCACCCCTTTCCGCACCCTGTCTGTGCCTAATGAGAAATAAGGCACAGTTTGGCGCAAGTAGGGTCCAATTGCATCTATTTATATGGAGGCAAATGATGCAGGAGTAGCAAAAAAACAGATCATCACAACTTCTGCTGAGTACATAGGGGCCAATCATATACAATGATATGCCCTACTTATAACATCTGCTCTCTGCGGCCATTCAAAGTGCAGGAAATATGGCATTAAGTAATTTCTCATATTTCCCAGTGGCATGTACTTTTGCCCCCAAATAGGTGTTGCTCCCTTGCGATAAGGCCCAATGGTGTTTGAGTTGGTGATCATTGTGTCCGGTTCCAAATACTCACGTCAGGTGGTTGACCATGTTGCCTCACCGTAGCTTCCTGGCCTCTGCAGGGTAGCCGTGGATTATGCATCCACCCAGTACAAACATCATAGGGAGGTAATGCTGCACAAGCCAAATGAAGCCCCCAGCTCATCTGACAACACCATTGCCATCCTCCCTGACATCATGCAGTGTATATTACCTGCAAATGCACTTGCAGGGA
Source organism: Pleurodeles waltl (assembly GCF_031143425.1). NCBI lineage: Eukaryota > Metazoa > Chordata > Amphibia > Caudata > Salamandridae > Pleurodeles > Pleurodeles waltl. Next base: position 1,080,984,163 of record NC_090444.1, on the reverse strand, counting down.
AAAAATAAAATGTAAAACAACCCCAACTTCCAACACAATATCCTACCCCTAGACAAACACCCCACAATAAAGTGACAGATGCAGTACAAATACACTACAAAAGACTGATTAAAAGACAAAAAAGACACAACAGCTACAGGAGACAGCACAAAAAAAAAACTCCAATCCACCAACAGCACCAGCTCCACACACCCTCAAACAGTCACAGACAATAAGACTGTGAAGTCAAACTGAAAGTATACTCACTGTATCATGTTTGCAGGCTGAATGTCCTGTTTCATCACTTCCTGGGTCTGTCTGTCACATTTTCAGTTATGCGTTGTTTTTTTGACTCACAACGGTCATGCATCAATTCTTTAGCATTGTGCATGAAAAGGCCTGTAGACTTGCGATAGACGTTCAGGGGCCAGGCATCGTTTCGCTGCAGAGAAATGTATGGAATAGATGTTTGCATCTAAATGTTTGACGCTTGATGGTCATGGGTTGATTTTGTCCCACAGTGCATGAAAAAGCCTGTGGACGTGTGACAGATGCTCAGGGTCCAGGTATCTTTTTGCTGCATAGAAAAGTATGGCGTTTAGGCGTTTGCATCTAAATTTTTGACGCATGAGAAGGCCTGTGGACTTGTGTCATTTTTCTGGCGTTGCGGAGTATGGAACTGAGCCGCTTGCATCATAAATTTTAGACACATGACGGGAATGCATGGAACTTTGCTATGTAGGCCTAGAGTACATCCAAATTCACATACCATGTCACATGGGCCATGCAACAATGTTGTCATTATGGTACGGCTCCATGTATGTGTCTATCCATTTATTTGTTGACTGTGACATTGGTATGTTTAACCTATATATTTGTTTATGTATGTGATGCATGCCATGACTCATACCTTGTGCATATGTGCACGTGTATCTCCACTGTGTCCACATACATGTCAGCACATGTGTACTATGAGTGTACATACGTGTCAAACACTTCTTTGTGGGTGCACCACATTGTTATGTCTGATATACAAATGTACACATACTAACACCACAATATATATGATGGCCTATGTGCAAAACATGGTAAGGCATGTGACAGCCATGACAATTTGTACTCTGAGGATGCAGTGGACTACAGCTGGGTTGAAATCATATTACCCCTAGCAATCTGTATGTGCATGTGTGTGCACTCTGTGGTGTGTTGTTGGTTTAGCCTTCATGATTCTCTGCTTTACATGTGACATATAGTTGCCCATGCATCTTAATTGCAGGAGATGATAGAAACACATGTATCAGTGAATGCTGCTAAATGGCATTTGTGTGTAAAGATATGTGTAATGTCATTTCAGTAACATATGACCACAGTGGTGTGTTCAAGGGATATGAAACCTCACATAACTATCTCCCTGCTTGGACAAAAGATGGACTTTGATAAATGCAGGTGTAGTCACATCAGTGCCATCTATGTTTCCGTATGTCGGAACACATGTGAAGGTAATTTATTTCTGTCAATGATCTTGTGATACATATGCAATTACATTTGTTGTAAGTTACCTTTTGTTCAGACTCCAATAGACATTACCATGGCTGAGCCATTTAACTGGTACACGTGTGCTGAGATATCTAGAATATGTGTGCATACCACCAACTAGGCATTCACATTTGTCCACATCATGTTTGTAATGGCTGTCACATACAATGGCATACCACTGTGTAGCAGTGTTGCAGTCTGGCAAAGATCGCAGTCTACACCTCATAACTACTGTGGGAGTTTTAATGCCCACACAAACCCATGGTTGCATGTGAAGGGGCAGGATTATGGAGCTCCATATTATTCATTCTACTGTGCACATGCATCAGCACTTTGACAATGTCAAAGGTTTATGTAATCAGAGCAGTGGTGTTAGGGTGTTTTGAGTGGGGATCTAGCCTCTTCATGATTGCTAATCAACAGAGTAATGCACAGTCCCCTGCAGACAGACACATGCACAATTGTGATCAAACAGACTGGGCATGCATTTTTTCTCTGGGATTCTTGATGTCAGCCTTCCCCTATCATGTAATGAGGACTGGCTACTTTCACATGTGGGACATGTCTCATCATTTGATGTCCATAGTAATTTCCATGGGCAGCTTGGTTAGGGGTTGTATCTCTGTTGTGAATTCTGTTTTGGGAATGTGCCAGGGGACAGATGGTGACGTATGTCACTGCATTCTGTCATGTTGGCATGCAATGGTCAACTACCAGGTTATAGTAGTGGCAAACATGACTGGGTTATGTACTGACCTAGCCACCCTCTTTGTACATATGTTGGGTGCTCACATGCAGACATTGATGTGTTGCACAGTCAGTATTGGTATATGTGTGTTTCTTCTCCACATTTTAGAGCATCACTTGAAAGGAAAATGTTGTGTCCTACATTGCTGCCATTCTGTAGGCTGCTTCCACTTTGTACACATCTTCTAAAGCAACATTGTCTGGTCGTACATGGACAGGATGCAACATGTGACTTGTGTAAATTGTAGATGAACACATCTTCCACTACTGGCTACATGATAGTTACCGTCCCATTGCCGGGATTTGCGAGATTTAATGAGTGCCACACATACATGACATTACACCTGCCACAGCACTTGTGTTGTCTCCAAATTAACTCCCATGTTGTATTTCCACCTATCTGTGGGTATCTCTCAGCTGTCCATCCACATCCTCCATTGACCAAGGGTATGCATTTATTCCTGCATGCCACAACCTATGTAACTCTTACCATGACTGTATGATGCTGATGAGTTAAATCATCTCAGGGCTGTTTTTTTTCATTAGCCAAATGCTACATATATGTCTGCTTGTCTCCAAATTAACTCCCATGTCGTATTTCCACCTATCTGTGGGTATCTCTCAGCTGTCCATCCACATCCTCCATTGACCAAGGGTATGCATTTATTCCTGCATGCCACAACCTATGTAACTCTTACCATGACTGTATGATGCTGATGAGTTAAATCATCTCAGGGCTGTTTTTTTTTCATTAGCCAAATGCTACATATATGTCTGCTTCTACTCCCATTCATTTTCTGAATGGGTCTCTGACATGTTTGGACATTGTTGGACATAGTTTCACATCCCACACCTGATTGCATGTTGGAGACCAAAACATATTTGGGATAATGTGGTTCTGTTGATACCTTACTCTTGGTCTGCCATGTGAGTGACAAAGAGTAGTGTGTATTGCTATGTGCTGTGTGATGTTGTTATACAGAGCAGACTAGGTAACCATGCTGACACTTGACATGCATTGTTGATACTTTCAAACCCTTTGCTACCTAGGACATACACCCATACATCAGTCTTTATATGTATGTCTCGAATTGCTTTAGGCATGTGTCAATACAGCAGATTTGTGTGACAAGTGTGTATCTAATGAACATAGGCAGTAAAACACACTCTGCGTACATTCCACCCAGACAATAATTTTGTGGTGCATTGTCCCATTTTATTCTCAGATCCTGACAACAGGGCATTTGTCTGGCAACCCATAGAGCACTCCACAGTCAACATGTGTGTGCCATAAGTGAGGTACAGCCCACCATGTGTCAGGGTTCTGCACAATGGGAGTGTCAGGATATTGTCCTATGAGTGCACAGTGCAGTGTCTGCCTCTAACATTTGCTACAAACACTGTACAGTTGCAGAAGGTCCATAGTTACCAATGATGTCCCCCCTTGTCACACATGCACAGTGCAGGCGAAGCAGCAATCCCCTGAGATGTGACACTGTTCAGTTCGTACATTACTTAAACACCCTCCCTTATGTATGCCCTCTTTGCACACATCCTGACAAGCGAGGTGATGATTTGGAGAAAGGGCTAGGAATTAGCACATTGCCCACTTGACACCACGTTATGCGTTGTGGTACATGGATCTAGACCTTCAAGAGTCACATGCCCATGAGTTACGTGTCACTGATATGTGACATGGAGGCACTAGACCGTCTTACATCACAAACTATGTTGCTACAATGCTTGTAACTATTGTGTTTCTTTCCTGCTCTCTGAGGTTTGACGTACATTCCAATGATCTATGTAGTGGAGAATGAGTAGACCACGGAGATTCAGGTGCAAAGTATTTTACTGGTGCTATTTACAAAGTGATAATGATTGTACAGCCACTATATGTAGTTTCCTGCGAACTCCTGGGGCAGTGTTATGTAGCTCCCCCTCCAAATGTGCTGCACCATTGTCATCATCCTCCTCATTGGGGACATCTATCTGTTCATCCCAGGGAACATTTGTCTGTGCACAAATATTATGCAGGATTGCACAGGTCAGTAAGAACATACATACCAGTGGTGGAGCATTCAACAGACTTCCTCTTGTCAGGTCCAGGCACCTGAATCCTGAATTGCATATTGTTTCTGTGCACTTCATTATATGCACACTCTTCCACCATTGTGGGATTGACAAATGGAGTCATGACCCATGGCTGTAGCCCTAACCTTGATCAGCTGTAAAGGTATGAAAGAAGATGTGTTGGTGAAGTTTGATAGTGGTTTGGTCTGTACCATCGCAGTTGTTAGTTTTAGGTGGAGTGGTGACTCTTACTTGCTTCTGGTATAGTGTATGTTCATGTTTTGTGAAATGGTTTAATACGTTGGTGTTGATGGACGTGACAATCGTAGGTTGTGGCTTAGGGTCATGGAGATTGTCAAATTAAATACAAACTGATGGTTCAACCATTGCAAGTATGTGTTGTGTTGTCAATATATGAGGCAGTGTCCTATTGTTGGTGGAACCTACCACCTCCTTGCATCACAGGGGTTTCATATGTAGAGACACCACAGTAGCCCTAGACAGCCAAACTCAGGCCTCTATGTTACCATGTGGCACTGCGCATGCAGTGTAACACTTAGTGACCCTTTGTGGCAGATGATGGCTGTGCCAGCCATCAATTGTACTAGGGTGTGAATCACACAATTGGAGGATGAGCAAAATTGGTGAGGTGGAATCTCCTAGGTTCCTCTATATGATTTATCACAGACACTTTCAACACATCCACACAGTGCAGGTGATGGGTCCCTATGCATGGTACATGAAAGGTCAGGTATGTATTCTACACCCCTACAGAGTCCTACTATGGAATCCATTATCTTCACAGTATTGCACAAACCCTGCACCATGGTGGATCGTTTCTTGTATACGGCACAAACATGGTGGTGTTAGGGGGCGCTACGGGGAACATGTGAGGTGGCACTGGAGTAGGTGCTGCACTATTTTTAATTATTCTACCCCATGGTCTTTCATGGCAGCTAATTTTGTATTCCTATGTGTGTAACACAATGCCGCAGACAGGTGAATGTGCACACTACAGGTATGCCAGGTATGTGTATGTGATATGTAGTTGGTAATGGCGCCACTTGGGAGAATTTGATATTGGTGCTGCCAGAGGGTTGAAAACCATGATTAATGTCAGGCTGTGCCTATGTGTGACTTTCTTTACATTGACATGGCCTATCCCAATCACTTAGCTGAGCTATTCATTGTTTGGTGTACTGTGTGTAGGATCTGTATTTAGTTGTCAACCAGTGGGCACCTGTAGTGGTTTGTGCCCAGCTTCTGCATGCAAAGGTGACATAGCTCCACCTGTCCTCACTTGGTGTGCCAGTCAGGTTGTGGCTGTTTTATGTACATGTAGGTGTATGTGTGTGTGATGTGCAATGATTGCAGTGTAGTGTGGCATGTGGCATATGGGTTGTTGCCTGTAAATCTGTGTTCCCCTGCCCATGTGTGTTTAGTGTGGTGTATGTCTTGTTTGTCCTACAAGGTTGGTGTGTTGTCTGTGTACTGATTGATGTGGTGGCTTACCTATGAGTAGGCCATTGCCAAATTGGCCATTCTGGAAACGCTCATTGATGGTGGAATGCCAGAATATGCACGCATCATGTATGCTTCTGGGGTATTTTGCAAGGATGTGGTCCACAATGGCTTGCACATTTATGCAATTGGTGTGCTTGCAGTGACTGTACAGGTGTTTGGTTGCTGTAGGTGGCACCAGTTGGACGTGGGTGCAGTCAATTGCACCCAGCACATGCGGAAACCCAGCAATTAGATAGAAACCTTGCTTGGTCTCCTGCTGCAGTTGCTGTGTGTTTGGGAAGCAGATGTGGAGGGGTGTCAGGAGTATGATTGCGACCAGGACCTTAGGAAGGAAGACCGAGAAGGATGGCTGGGAGATACCAGACACTTGTGCCCCCGTTGTCTGAAAAGATCCCGATGTCAGCGAGGACAGCGAGGAGTTTGGTCATGGGTGGAATAGTTGTTGGAGTTTTCACCCTTGCAGTGATGTCTGGTGCTATGTGGTACAGCAAGCATACAATTGACTCCCGGTTTAGTCAGTAAGTCCTGATCACGTCTTGTTCTCTGAGCCCAAGGACGGTTGTATTCTATCTAAATATCCTCTCCCGCCTTCTGTGCTGCCTTTGTGGCTGCTGTGGTGGTGTTTGGGGCTGCTGCGGTGGTTGTGGAGTGACCTGCTGTCTTCGCTGACATCTGAGGCATGTGCCAGGCTGGAGCAGTAACACTTCCATGTAGTCTTGGAGGTTGCAAATGCTCCTTCTGTGTGTTTTCCTTCAGTGGTGGGGTGTGTGTCCCTTTTTAATGTTAATGCCTGGTCTGACCAGGTGTTACAATTTGATGCAAATCAGCCTTATTGTCATTTTTTGGGTACGCTTCCTCAATGTGCATCCTTTTAGCGTTGGGAGGTAAATATGGCGCTGAAGGGCTAGTGCCTTTTTTTGGAAGGGAACCCCTCCCTTGCATATCATTGTCGCAATACGACGCAAGGTGGGTTGGCTCTCCAAAAAATGATGCTAACTCAGATATTTTGACGCTAAACAGGTCTAGTGTCAAAATATAAATATGAACTTAAGTTAGCGCTGCATTTGCCTAAAGAAAGTGACACAAAAAATGACACAAAGACGGAACAAACTTCTCATAAATATGGGCCAAAATCTTTGAAATCTGACTCTCAACTGTACATTTGGAACTTGTAAACATCAATCTCAGAGCAAGAATGTGTTAAAGTGTCACATATGACACTCTTTTTCCCAAAACACAATGAAATAATGGACATAGCTTTCTGAAAGAAAGCACATTATATGCAGACACAGTCTTGTAGGAGTTTACCAAGAGGAAAGCTCTTTTATGTCTAGGGATGTTGTCAGGAAGAGTTTTGTTCAGAAATTGGAAGCAGGCAATAAGCACATTAGAAGGATAAGATAAGATATTGTGCTAAGATTGCCATTTGGCAAGAAAAACCTGGTTTGATTTATAGGATGGTAGTAACAAACAGTGCATATTATGTTTCTACATCTTTAGTAGATAAACAAGGAATTATTCCTTGGAGTGTGAGGGTGACAAAGGGAAAATACCTTTTCTTATAAGAGTTGTCCAAATTGCAGACATGAAGTGGACGGAGTCTCCTCCAATTGCCAGGAGGCTTACCATGACGGAAATGATCTCTCCCATAAATTATGGTGGATGAACCACCTAATCAAAAGTGGTATTGCCACTAGCATACTGGACTCCCTATGGAAAAGTTGGCATGGTGTTCCTAACATACCAAGAAACAACCCATCATTTTTCGGGTGACTAGATATAAGGATACTGTTAACTTGCCACAAGTTTGAAGGTACATTTTCAATGTGTATTTCGTTGTACAAATTCCACTAGCAGTGAAGGAAATAGCTGGATTTTCCACTACAAGGTTTTCTCTGAAATACCTTCTGATTTAGTGAAATACAGTGCTTGCGACTGCAAAAATCCTTTCACATATTTTCTAAACTCTAGCAAGCGAGTCAGAATTTTTTTTCGTAATTACATAATGGGCTTAGGTCTGTTTAGGCATGTGTGAATGTTTTGCAACCGAAGGCATCTGGGAGTGTCCACGGAGAAGGTGTGGTTTTCAGGGGGTGTGGGGCACTGGACAATGCTGCTGTGAAGATTTCTTTGTTTGGACTTTGGGCCTGATTTGGAAGTTGGCAGAGGGGAAATGTGACGGATATCCCATCAGCTGTATTACAATACCAATCTATCCCATGGGGATCATAATACTGCGAACAGAATGTCTGTCACATTTGTGATGGAGTATTTTCTCTGCAAACATCTAAATCAGGCCCTTTTTTTGAAAAGTTGAAAAAATATGGCAGGATGAAGCTGCAGGCTCTATATGATGAGGGTTCCATGAGGCCAGACACCTCTTATGCGAGGAGTCACTAAACAGAATTTGCTGCTGCTGAGAAGAACATAGCAGGTCTGCTGCAAAGTGAGGCCGACCAGTGGTGCACCCTGGATGGATCAATGAGCAGATAGGTCATGGTCTTCATTTGGTTATTAGAAGTCTTTTGGGCCAAGTTTTAGATTTGTGCTATCTGGGTACTTTTAGCACCATTTCCAAGGGCTCACAACTACGAAAGCACCACTTGGAGGGTCAGAACTCATTTGGGCAGGATCCAAACACGGATTCAAGATAGCTTGAGCCTTTTCTGTCTTTGAGGTTCCGATCTGGAGTCCTGCCAATAAGCCTTATGGTAGTCCTGGGTTCACGGATAAGAGCAGGGCTCAAGAAGCAGAGCAGACTTTGGTTCTCAGAGCAGGCTTTAGGAAGTAAAGCAGCCCTTCTCGGTGCAGCAAAGAAGTCCATCTGAAATACTCAGAAGGCCACAGCAGCAGGTAGTCCTTCCACAGGCCCAGGAGTGAACTGGAGAGTAGGTCTGAAGGTCCCCTTTTTATACCTGGTGCACACTTTGAAGAAGGAGAAGGTTCTGGAGTTTCCACTACAGAGATGTCTAGAATGTTCTGCCTTCCTGCACTGGTCCCAATCTTTCTGGGGGCACAACAGGGTAGTATGAAGTCCATTGTCTATGAGCTAGGTCAGTGCCTTTGGAGTGCAAGTGTGGTAGGTGACAGGTCCGCCCCATCCTGTCAGAGATGGCACATCCTGCCAACTCCCATGCCCTCTACTGTAATGCTATCTGGGACGGGTATACAAAGGCAAACTGCCAAGTACCACTGAGTTATGGGACCCAGGAACAAGGAGCAGACACCAAATGGTCAGTAAAAGAAAATGTCAACTTTGTAAAAGTGGTATTTTCAGAATTGTGACTTAAAATCTGACTTTACCATGAAAGATTGTTTTAAATTACAGTTCCTCAAACATGACTTTCCTACCTGCTCCAAATAAAAAGTTATAACTTATTAAATGCGTTAAGGTAAGCCAATGTTATCCCATGGGAGAGGTAGGCCTTGTAATAGTGAAAAACAAACTTGAGAATTTTTCACTACGAGGACATGTAAAACTTAAAAGTACATGTCCAGTTTTTTTAAATCAATGAACACTGCCATATGGGTTGTTTAGGGCCTAATATAGGGGTGACTACTATGTGTTAAAAAGTAAGGTTTAGGGGTTGCAAAAGGTTTATTTTGTCATATTGAAATAGCATTTTAAAAGCTACACACAGGCTGCATCGGCAATCCAGAAGCAGATTTCTAAAGGTCTTTGGACCTACTCATACCATTTAATTTATAGGCCCGGGGTACACTTACAAGTAAATTCAGTTTGCCATTCGGGTATAAGCCAATTTTACCATGTTTAAAGGAGAGAGCACAAGCTCTTTAGCCCTGGTTAAGAGTGGCAAAGTGCACAGAGTCCTAAAAGCCAACAAAAATGGGCTCAGAGAACAGAAGGGGTGCAGGCAAAATGTTTGGGGAACACCCTGCAGAGAGGGCGAAGGCAAAAGAAACTTTAACAAAATAAAAACGATAACGGAAGTCACCAAAACAAAGACCACTAAACAGAAGTTCTCTCGCCTGACCCCAAGACTATGAGTATGGATTCACAAATCCATAAGTACAATCTAAATCTCCTGAAAGTCTTTAAAAAAAAAAAAAACTTTTAGTCTTTTTCTACTATAGTTCTCCTTGTGTTATGCTCAGCCCAGGTGCTGAAGACTTTCAAAGCAGGTCATAGATATTGTTATATGAAGGTGGTGTATATGTTCTATATATCAGAATATTTTATGTAAAGCATCCTGCTGCCCCTGTGTGCTGGAGCCGTGATTTCTAAATACCAGAAATATATATATACTAAACTAACAATTTTTTAAATAAATGTTAAGCAGTGAATTGTAGCCTTAAACTGAAGCCGCCAATTGTGGAATCATTGTGGTCGACATAAAGGGTGGTGATGGAAGTGACTCGCAAGATAAACCTAGTGCTAATTATTAGGATTTTGAAAAAATGAATGGGTTTTAATGCAGTATTTTTGGTACCACATCTATAAAGATCAAGCGCAAGGACCCTGTGAGAGTCTGAATGGGGAGCTTCTTTGATGTCTATTTGATTAAATTGGTCTAAGCTGATACTCATAAAGTTATATATCAACCTATGAAATATGCTTCTAAGTATGTTGAATTGTTTTGTATGTGAAAAAAAGTTTAATTAAAAAAATGTTTTCCCTAAAATGTCCCCTCTCGTGGCTCAGACATATACTCATTAAAATTAACCATCAAACCAAAGTTTGCACTTTAACATAACTCGGACTTAGGGACAGATGTAGGTACATTGCAAATTGCGACTTGCAATTTGAGAGTCCGAGCGACTCTCAAATTGCAACTCGCAATTTGCTATGCAGAAAGGTGTCTCAGACACCTTCTGCGACTCGCAATGGGGTCGCAAAGACCCACCTCATTAATATTAATGAGGTGGGTCGCAGTTTGAGACCCCATTGCGAGTCTGGGCACTCACGGGGATGGTGGCCTGCTGGAGACAGCAGACCACCATGTCCGTGACTGCTTTTCAATAAAGCAGTTTATTTTTTTCCATCTGCAGCCCGTTTTCCTTAAAGGAAAACGAGCTGCACTTGGAAAAAAATACCGAAACCTTTTGTTTCGGTTTTTTTCAGAGCAGGCAGTGGTCCATAGCATCTATGATTATTTACATTCAAGTCTAACAATTGACATCTTTGCCCCCCACCTATTAAACCTATTAAACTTCCCAATGTTTTCAAGTTTACATTTGCCAATTGGCTGGGTGTGCATAGCTCAAATTATTCCAGACTGACCCTTTGACGGATGGGATGAAATAAATATAACTTTGCATTTTCTGTCCAGCTGTTACCCCCTTATACCTGTGATGAAAAAAACTGCTAGTCTAACAATGCAGCCTTTGGGTCTCCAGAGAAGTATGCAGAGGTAGAAGGTGGGCTTTAGCACAGAAGGATCCAAGGATGTGAGCAGATACTATAGCTGACCTCCACAAAACAGCCCACTGACTCTGCTTACTTTACAAGGTGAATGCGTTTGAGTAGAGTCAAACAAGTTGAAAGACTATTTTAGTACTTAGGCCCATATTTATACTTTTTGACGCACAACTGCGCCAACGCAGTTGTGCGTCAAAAATGTTAACGCCGGCTAATGCCATTCCAAAGCGCCATGCGGGCACCTTATTTATGGAATGACGTTAGCCGGCGGAGCTGACTGGTATGCGTAAAAAAAAATGACCCACACCAGGCAGCGCCGGCGTAGGGGAAAATGGAGCTTGGGCGTCAAAAAATGGGGCAAGTCGGTCTGAGGCAAAAAATCTGCCTCAACCCGATTTGCACCATTTATTTTTACTCCAACCCTCCATTGACATGACTCCTGTCTTAGCAAAGACAGGAGTCATGCCCCCTTGCCCAATGGCCATGCCCAGGGGACTTCTGTCACTTGGGCATGGTCATTGGGCATAGTGGCATGTATGGGGGCACAAATCAGGCCCCCCTATGCCACAAAAAAATTAAAATAAAAATACTTACCTGAACTTACCTTAAGTTCCCTGGGATGGGTCCCTCCATCCTTGGGCGTCCTCCTGGGGTGGGCAAGGGTGGCAGGGGGTGTCCCTGGGGGCATGGGAGGGCACCTCTGGGCTCCTTCCGAGCCCACAGGTCCCTTAACGCCTGCCCTGACCAGGCGCTAAAAAATGACGCAAAAGCGGCTGGACGTCATTTTTTTTGACCCGCCCACTCCCGTGCGCCATTTTTGCACGGGAGTTTAAATAAGGCGCACATGCCTTGGAGTAATTTTTTAGACGGGAACGCCTACCTTGCATATCATTAACGCAAGGTAGGTGTCCACGCTAAAAAATGACGCTAACTCCAAGATCTTTGGCGCTAGACGGGTCTAACGCCAAAGTATAAATATGGAGTTAGCTTTGCGTCGGATTTGCGTAAAAAAAAACTACGCAATTCCGGCACAAACAGAGTATAAATAGGCCCCTTAACTTTCAAACTTCAGGCTAGGCCTAAATGTAGAAAGCTTTTTTTTTTAGGTCACAAATGGGCTAATTTGCAGAATTGGGTTGCTTGCAAATGTAAAAATGCTTTTTCGGATGTACAAACTCCAAATTGTGATTTAGTAGCTTGTTACCGAATCATAATTCGGGTTTTGCGATGAAGAATTTGGAAGGGGCATGTTGAGGGTGTCCCTTTCTGATACCAAATCGGAATGGTGTCACCAAGTGTTTTATGACTGAAATGTGGTTGCAAAAAATTAGCACTTTACTACCAGCTCAAAGTTGGTGGTAACCCACTCACAAATGGGAAGGGGTCCCAAAGGAACTCCTTACCACTAAGCATCGCAATTAGGAAATTGCTGTTTCTATTTTTCATACATGTATCCCTTAGTTCAATTTTGGCACCTTGCCTTGTGTAAATGAGGGTGGCTGAAACCTGTTTGTTTAGAACTGTGTGTACTATGCAATCCCCTAACTAGGAACAAACTTACAAAATCAATCAAATTTCAGTCTCACAACTTCATTTTCGGGTACTTTGTTAGTTTCTAGCAAAATGTTATGGGGCACATTTAACAGTCCTTAGAGCCATTCCAACTCCACATTAGCATAATTTTTTACACCAATGTGGGGTTAGAAGGCCAAAAACACTGCACCATATTTACAAAGTGGCGCAATGCATGCATTGCGCCACTTTGTAACCCTTTGTGCTACATTGTGCCTGCACTAAGTATAATGTATGCAAAGGGGGAGTTCCCCCATGGGGGGGCAAAAGAATGGCGCAAAGAAATCTAAGAGATTTCCTTGTGCCATTTTTTTCAGCACTTTTATCACCTGCTCAGAGAAGGAATTAAAAGGAAGCATCTATTGCTTACAGTGGGCCTCCGGGTGCTTTGGAGGATTAGCATCAGAATTTTTTATGCTAATCCTGCAAAGCGCTGGACTAGCGTAAAAAATTCAGACACCAGTCCCCTAACTACCACCATGGTGCACTGTATTTTGAAATACGGTGCACACATAGCTGCGTTAGGGGGGCGCTAAGGGGCTGTTATAGCAAGCGCGAGTAAATTTATTCTTTTTATGTAATTTCTCAATTTTTAAAACATTTGAGATACACAAATAAAATGTCTCACAGTAAGCCTTTACATACAAATGTCACATACGATATTGACATGCTACATTTCATGCTATGGTAGAGATCTCCACCTCCACTTCTCCTTTTCTGTGCTGAGATCTCCCCCGTGCCATAGATTTCCAAACACATAGGTAAGCCTCTCTCTACCTTTCTCCCTAACTTACTCTCTCTCTCTCTTTCTCTCTCTCTCTCTGTCTTTCTTTCACTCTCTCGATGCTTCTCTCTCTCGCTCTCTTTCTCTCTCTTTCCATACATCCATTTGCCTCCTCTCTGATCTGTCTCTTGCTTGTTGTATGTCTGTCCTTCTCTTAATTTACCTCACTCTTGCTTTCACTTTTTAGTTGCATCAATATCACTCTCAAAATGTCTGGCCCTTCACTCACCCTACCTAGTCTCCTAATGAAAGATGTACTATTCCCATTTGTAAACAAGAGATGTACAATTTGCAGACCAGCTGGTTTGCTATTGGTAATGCAGTTTGTGATGTGAACATACTAATAGGGCGTGTTACAAATTTTACAATCACAGGGCACTCCAAGGCAATTGCATATTCCAATTCAGCTGGTCGCACGCAATTTGCAACCCCATATGTTTGCTGTGAAAGGAGGGATAGAGATCTGCAAGGAACACCAGACCTCTGTCCCTCCATTTTCATAAGGGAAGCGTTATTTTTGCAATGTTCCCGTACCCATTAAAAGGACTGGTGCCGCTTAAAATTAAAAAAAAAAAAAAAAAAAAAAAAAACACTAGATCACTGCTCTCTCCCCCCAAAGCAGTCATCATGAATTCCGAAGAGGAAAATATGCCAGCAAAACAGCTTCCCTTTGCAAACCAGATACCCCATTTTTTATTTCAATATCTGATTAATGGTTTGCGGCCACGATTGCCAACACAAACCATTGGTATCTCCCCATGGACAGGGTCGCACATCCCATTTACAAGTTAGAAAGACTTTTCTGCTTTATAAAAGTTCTTGTAAATACTAAAAAGTTACTTTGTGGCCTGAAACCCTTTAATTTTGTGAATTACAGTCTTTGCAACCACAAAATACATTTGCTGCATCATGACCATAGTTCTCTCTATGTCTCTGTTTCTTTCTCTCTCTGTCTTTTTACCTCTCACAGTTTGTTTCTTTCGTTATCACCCTTGTAGTCTCATGGGTTACCCTTTATGATTCTCGTTTGTTCTTTCTGTCAAACGCCCACTCTCATTGAGCCTATTAACCTCTCAGTGCCTCAAATACCCACTCTGTCTGTTTATCGCTCCTTTTTTTTCACCTCCTCTCTTACATGCAAACATACACCAAAGGAAGGAGAGAATTATTTAATTTTCTAAGTAAATATTGTAATTATAGTTATTTTTTGATTGTGAGTTAAAGGTGAGTTTACGCCCAAAAGTAAGAAGCACCTTTAACTCACAATCAAAAAATAACTATAATTACAATATTTACTTAGAAAATTAAATAATTCTCTCCTTCCTTTGGTTTTAATTGTTTTAAACATAAATATAGCAATTATAGTTATTTTTTAGAGGAGGTTTTGGGTGGTTTGCTCCTCCAAAAGTAAAATGTAATGGTTAGTTTTTTGGGGAAAGTATTTCTTGGATTTTTGGCCTGCATTTGTTGAAAAATAAAAAGTGTGTCATTATTTTTGGTAGTAAATATTAATATAAAATGTTAATTAATCGTTTGTTAACATACATTTTTTCAAAAAAAATAAATGATATAAACTTATTAGATGGAGGATGTTGGGAATATTAGAGCAGTAGAGTGGGGGATGTATACATTTTTGGGGTTATTTTAAAAATGTAATTAGATAATTTGCCACTCAGGTGCTTGTAATGTAAATAATAATATTCCATTAACTTATTTAAAAAATTGTTAAAAGTAACCATTACAAAAAAAAATAGGAGCAGGATTTTAGGGTTTCGGGGAGTAAAGGGCAGGGACTGTATTAAGTTGTGGGACTATTTCAAAAATGTACTATCTATGTATTCTTTCAAAATAATAATTATTATTTTATTAAACTATTTAAAATAAAACATTTCTAAAGGAAATATTTTTTAAAGATGAAACTCAAAATCTTTTCACCCCCTCAATGACATATGTGATGTTGGGTGACTGATTCTGCTGTGGGTAATAATATATCATTACATTTGTTAAATGTCTCTAGTAGTAGGATGGTGGTGGAGGAGAATGTCCTATCTAATGCTGGAACTTGTGCGCTGGATCTTGCGAATGAGGGTGGCTTTAAAATACTTTCCTGGAAAATAGCAGGCGTCCAGTCTAAATTGGCCAAAAAATATTGGGTTGTGATAGTAAAGGTCTATGACATCATTTGCTGCCAGGAGACTGGAGAAAGGATAATTTTTTGTGTGGATGGCTTTCGTACTTTTTGTAACCCATCAATCCCCACATGTCAGGCAGGCATTCAGGGGGCCTGTGGTTCTCATCTGAGTTAAGGATTCTTATATTAATGTTGAAATGCTATGGATTCAACATGACTTCAAACAATTTGTTTTTCCTTCTCGGGCTCTTTTGAAATGCTTCTTTTTAATTTGTATTATAACTTCTTTGACAAGCATCCTACTGAGGTAATCGATCATTCAGTTGACCTCATATCCGATCTCTATATTAAAAGTAATCCCTACACTGTGATTGTATGGGCAGGTGACTTTAACATTGCGAAATGTTGCTACAGAGGTCAACCTGCATGTGATGTTGTTGATGGGTGGGGAGAGGATGCTTTAGACACACTCCCTATGGTGAAGCATTAAATATGCGCATATTTATAAATGCTCTGATACTTTCTAGTGAGCACATCTCAGAAGTAAACCCACCTAATTGAACTTTTATTGGAAATGGCCTTGGTAGCACAATAGATTATATTACGTTGCCCTTTTAGCTGTGCCCTATATCGATGGATTTCAAAGTTCTAGTTAATTGCATGAACACCTCTAACCCTCTGATATTAGTTATTAAGCCAGATGTGAAAGGCAAGAGTAAGATATGTGAGCATTCAGGATTAAATGGTGAAGAATTGAGTATTAAATTGGACATAATTAAGCCAACCCAGTTTTTTAATTAATTGATAGCAAATAATAAAAAAGCAGTAATGACGTTTGACACTAGAGGCTAATACGAGTGTTGACCTGAATAGTTATTGAGAGGTTTCTCAATCCATCTCTCTCTAATGCTAACATTTAAGAAATATATTAGTGTGTCTCTGATATAAAGATGGTTTATCTCAGCATGCTCCTCTGCACATAGGCAATCTAATGTTGCTATTAAAATTCCTAACTCTGAAATATTGAGTCCATAAAGCATGCCAAACACGTGTATAAGGTTCACCAAAGACACAGAAAGAAGAAATCAGAAGGTCTGCTTGGGAAAGTCTCGTAGCCGCTAGTAATCTTAGGGACAGTAGAATGTTTTGGGAAGTTGTTAATCATCCTTTTTTTAGGGAGTATATTATGCCCAGGGTTAAGTAGCGTAACTCAGCCAATACCTGGGTAACCCATTTTGCTAAGTTGTTTTATCCAGAAGGTGTGACAGACAACTCCCAAGTGAAAGGGGTCAACTAAGACTTAACCATGAAGGATTTCATCAGGTAAGCAGTTTGATTGCGATCTTGGATGTCACAACTGCTATATGTTAGAGCTTAGTAGGTGAAGGGTCAGGGCCCGATGGTGTCCCAATGGATATCTCTAAACAGAACACTATATTCCGGGAACTACTTACAACAAATGTCTTTCAAGCCTCGCACAAGGGGGAATTGCCTAGATCATGGAGCAAGGCAATATAGCACCTATTTTTCAAAAAGGAGATAGAAACCAGCCAGATCCTACCAACCCATCTCACTTCTAGACTCTAGCACCACAATCCTCGGCAGTAGCTCTCCTATCTAGACTAGAGGACTTGAAGGAGCAAAATAAAATTCTGACTGAAGTCAAGTATGGTTTTCGTCCAGGTGTAGGAACAGTAGAAGAGTCTTTGAATTTGTCACTACTAATAGGAAAGAAAATTAAAGCCAAAAGCAGTAGAATGCATATGGCCTTCATGGACCTCTTCTGTGCCTTTGACATGGTGAACTGAGGGAAGTTATGGACTATGATGGAAAATATGGGGGGTTCAAGTAGCACTGGTAGATTTGCTCAGGCGTTTACATTTGAGTACAGCAGTTTAAATACGTTACTGTCCTGATGGGGAATGTTCCATTTCTATGAGCTCAAATCTTGGTGTATGACAGGGCTGCTTCCTAGTACAATTTGTATTTTTATTCTATATAAATAGCCAGAATAGCTGTTTTGCAAATAGAAGGAAATGTTTGCCACTAGTTGAGAATACACTGTCCCCATTCTTTCACGTGCTGATAATGCAGTTCTCCTTGCAAGAACTGCAAATGGCCTCAAGATTTTGCTATATACATTCAACAACTTCATGAATGATCTTAATTTAAAAGTCAACTTTATTAAATTTTGGTGCTAGGCAGACCAACAAGTCATCTCGTTGTACTGTGGTGCGTCAAAACGAAAGGACAGGAATGCACCTTGCCTATGTAATACAGCACATTCCTGTCCCTTCCAACTGCGCTGGCACCATTTTGGCTGCCTAGTGCCAATGCAGGCACCCTTGCACCAAGGTGTAAGGGTGACTGTGTTGTCAGCAGGACTGTTTTTGTGAAGGAAGGGGTACCTTCCTGCACAAACAATCGGAGGCATTTTCCTCTTTCTATGTGTGCTGTAAAATGCAGCACACATGAAAAGAGGAAAAAACTAAGAGAAATACAAATATTTCTCAGCGATATGTCTCTTCTTCGGAGGTGTAAGGTTTTCTCTCATCCCCATGTTTGCATGGCTTTGTAAATCTGGAAAGTGTCAAAGTCCATGGGTGTGCATGAGAATACCCACTGCAATGCCCTTTAATCCTCTCCATAAAGAAGAGTAAGGCAACACAGCGATTTGCACCTCCTTGCCATACTCCATATCTATGAGGCCATTCAAAGCAACACAAAGTGGCTTTGCATGGCTCATCATACGAAATGCAGTCTGAGTTGCCAGAGCGTCACAAAAAGTGATACTCTGGCAGTGCAAGGGGTTCATAAATATGCCTCTAAATCTAAATCTAAATCTAAATCTAAACTACATTCTATAGGAGGTGCTTTAGTTGCCAAAGTTAGAACTTTTAACTACCTTTTTATTATCTTTGATCCAGATCTGAAATGTGGCCACGTACTAAACCAGAGATTGCAGCGTTTCGCAAGAGCATATGAGGAAATTTTCTGGTTTGCTTCCAAGTTAGGTCATAAACCTATAAAAGAGATGTTACAACTTTACAAAAGAAAATATCTATCTGTTGGGACCTAAGGGGCCGGAATCTGGGGGTATACCAAACCTGAAATTCTACAGAGGGATGAAAATAGTTTTCTGTTCTCAAGAGTGTTGCAACCCACATATGTGATACTGAAGTATGAATGAGCTACTTGGAGGATGATATGAATTGCCCCTCTGTTGCTTTTTCTCAGGATTTGGTATTTACCTGAGGCACCTTTCTTGAGGCTCGTACTTTAGGATTGTATTACCCTAGACAATATGTTTAAGATCCCATTGTTATCTTATGTGAAACACGTTTTCACTGAATTGGGTGTGAACAATTTTTGTATACCCCCGAGATTATTTTTATAAATTCTAAGAAGTATATTTGAAATCTGTTTTTTAATTATAGATGTGAGGAGACGATGACACATATACACTCCATGCAATTGGTTGCCCTTTATACCCTTCTGAATACAACTCTAAATATGGACCCATACTTAGTTTTGATATGTAACCCTCAGTATAGATTTCACCTTATTCACCTCCACTTTAGCACAGTGCATTTTCTTTCTGCCATTCCCTAATAAGGAGTCTGATAGGTAAACTTACTAAGCTGTCCCTGCGATAATATAGATGCACTGAACACTGTACATTTTATGCTGTTTACATGGCACACGTCCTCTAGGGTAGGAAGGCCAATCGAGTCCCACTTTCCAGAACCCAGCAGTGTAGTTACTAGACCCAGTTTGGTACCTCTCTATTGAGGTGTCTTGGATGTCATTTCTTCCCATCGCATTTCTCTCTGTAGCCTACACCAAACAGAAAACACTGTTGCTGTTGCTGCATCTGTCGCTAGTTTCCTGCCATAGAGGACGTGGAAGTAACCTAAATGCAGAGCTATCCTGCCATTGAGGATGTGGAAGTAATCTAAATGCAGAGCTATCCAGTGGGGCATATGTCTGTTCATTCACAAAACTGATGTAAGCTGCCTCATAGTATTTTTGAACATTCAGTAGAGCTATAATGCCCATTGTATATCGAGCATTAGAGTGTTGGGGTTGCTAATCAAGGTAGGCCATCTATCAATAGCAAGGATCTTAGGGCCATATTTATAATTTTGACACAAAACTGTGCTGACGCAGTTTTGTGTCAAAACGTTTAACGCCGGCTAACGCCATTTCTTAGCCCCACCTGGGCGTCAAATTTATACTTTGAAGCTCCGTGGCGCAAACCACGGGTTAGAGTCACTTTTTTTTTTTACTCAAACCATTGCACCACGTCGTAAAGAAAAACGACGTTAACGCGGCAAAAATGACTTTAATCCGGTTTACGACATCGCAAACTGGATACATGCCTTTTTTTGCCACAATAGCTTCAAAAAGCAGAGTAAACACAGCAAAATGTGCAAAGGAGCCCGAAAATGGATTCCAGAAGCCATGAGAGACCCCAGGAAGACTACAATCGACCAGGAACCAGCCAGGATGACCCAGACAAGACTCAGGAGAGGGATAAGAAGAAAAAGAAGTGTGGGTTCTGTGCAATGGAGCATGAAATACTGGTGAAAGAGGTGACGGAACACGAACATCAACTTTTTGTCACCTCTAAATTGCCAACTGGGAGGACAGAGGCAATTTGGCAACAGTGTGGCAAAAGTACGGAGAACAGTCACTGAGTGCAAGACATGCTGGCATGACAGCAAGCGCTGGACCAAGTAAACGATGGCAAGGAACAGGAAGGCAGCACTGCAGACTGGAGGTAGGAGTCCAGCACCCCTTGAGGCCCTGAACCACATGGAGTTGAGGGTGGCAGCCGTCATCCCTTAGGAGATCGCCACAGGGATTCAAGGACAGGACAGCACAGACTACCAGGAAACAACACAGATGCAGGGTAAGTTGCATGGGGGACAAAAATGCCTAAATGTTAACTGTAAACATGGGGGAGACATACCTACTACACAATTCATGGCAGCCATGATAATCAGGTAGTGGAAAGGGTAAAGGGGCATGGCACGGGTGCATGGGCTGTGCAGGGGAAATGTGGGGCACAGCACAACACTACACCAACAACCTTTGCATGGGGGTACTCTGCCATGCCAAGGCTGTTGGAAAGGCAAAGTCAGTACAGGAGGGTAGGGTACAATGTAAAATTGGCCTGCTGTCACACGACAGCTGGTATTGTTGCTACATGAACTAGGGATCAATTTCCAGTGTCAGGCCATATCCGCAAGTGGTATTTACAATTGACAACAGTTGCCACTACCACCTGTGCTGTGTGTGCAGGTCAAGTAGCCAATGGCTGTTGTCTGCCCATGGCTCAAACACACTCAAAAAAGAGGGTTCAGGATGACAATGTTATCAATCCCCTGTAATTACTAACAATGTTCAAATCCTGTCAAATGCTCATGTCTATAAGCGCTATAAAACTCAGGTATTGTTAGTAACATTATTAGGTAAACAGCAATAATGTCATACCCATACTGCACATTTCAGGGTCTACCCTGTGCCTGTGTTACAATAGCTGCAATGCCACCATTAACATCTCAAATGTCATAGTGCTAAGACAACAGCATTGAGGGGGAGGACATATGTGTCTAGCTAGTGAAACACACCCACACAGTCATAAGAGGAAATAGAGCACTGCTAGGGCCATCAGTGCAATCCAATGTAGCACACATTCCCCAACATCAGCAGTACACACTACCAATGCTGACATCTTTATCTTGCCATCCCAATGCTATACATAGTATATGCTAGGTCTCAGCAACATATAGGTAGATGTGAAATATCTGAGACTGGATCAGTTCCAGATTGTTAAGTGTGGTACAACACCCACAGCCAGTGCAAGGCCACACCATGATAATGGAAGTAGACGGAGGGTTGGGTAGTACAAGAAGGTGGCAACATACATTTTGGACAGAACCTACACCTGGAGGATGTGACACAGACAATTCACCAAACTGCCCACACTACATGTGACATGCATGTGGGGCATAGGCCTGGGAGACTGCTAATCTTAATGACAGGAACAATGAACAGGAAACAAGATCACAATGTGCAACTAATAGGAAATCAGGAATGTCACATTACAAATGCCACAGTAATTGTACAATATCTCATTGCAGAAGACAAAGGCTCTCCTGGGGATATGCCTGTCCTGGACTTCCCTGATGACATGGATGACAAACTGACAAACATTAGCCAGCAGACCCTCCAAGATGTCCTTGGAACCCTCCCGACCCCACTTTCAGTCGCAAGGAGGAGCACAGAAGTAGTAGCCATCACAGACAACCTACCCACCACCCCAATAGTACGACCTGCCAGCTCCAACCCAGTTGAGGACTCTGAGGACACTGGTACCGCCTTCGAGAGGGCTGTTGTTTGAGTACAGCGGGAGCTGGCCAAGGAGGTGCAGTGGGGATGCAAAATATGGCAGCCAGCCTTGATGGGATGTGTTCGTGCATGATGTCATCTGCAGAACAGGCAGCAGCCAGGCAAGCACTAACATCCATCCTGCAAGGACTACAACAAAGTGTAAGGGAATTCACCACTGCAGTAAGGGAGTTGCCACAACACCTGGCACTCCAAACCTTTCACTGCGTGCACAAATGCCATCATGACCCCCACAGGGCCGACCTGGCTGCCTACCACAGTGATGTAGCTGCTATACTCAAGAACCAGCAGCTCCTCCTTGCTGCAGTAATGCCCTTAATAGCCCCACAGTTGGCAGCTACCGGGATTTCTTAATCCACGTCTTCAAACACCTAAGTGTGTGTTGCCCCTTCAAACTTACCACCTTCAAGGGCAGAGGAGACAACACACACATCAGAAGATGAAGACGTGGAACAGATCACCTTCACCCGTAGGAGTGCCCGGTAGCACAAGTCCATGCCACATGGGCACTGATATCCTAAGTCCTGTGCTTGTTAACATGCCAGTCTTGCAACGGCTGCTCACATGCACTGTTCTCCAGCACACTGTTTACCTTGACACTATGCTCTGTGATTGTCTCTCACTACCTCATTGGCAATTCATTTCCCTCTGCACTGTATGACACCTCACCCCAGCATGTCCAATGACATGTCCCATTGCACTTGTGTTGTATCACAATAGAAGGCGTCACACTAATGGACTCACAATCCTGGACTATGTAATTATTGCACTACAGCACTTTCAAATAAATAGTACTTACACAACCACTTTGTCTCTGTGTAATTTGACACATCAACTGTGTAGGAGATTAGTGATGTATGTCGCATGTCAATGGCCATAAAATGTCAATACAGCTGTGTTGAAAGATTGTGGGCTGATAACTAAGCACTGGGGTCTGGAATGTATAATCATCTGTGCTTCCTGAGGCTTATTTCTGAAGTAAATTGAAAACTAACAGTATAATGCTATGTTGGAAAAGTCAGCTTCAAGGTATGTATTAGCTGAAAATCAATGTGTCCAAAATTTCCTTCAAGACAATCTTTATATATGTGACATCTGACTATAAACTTTCATCACACACACACACCATACAGCAGGAATGGATGTGAACGAGTGTATGGAAAATTATGTAACCTGGGAGTAAAATGTAAGAAATGATAGGTGTGGGTTATGTATACAATACCACATAAGATTATAACATCATTCAGCTTTTCAGGGTTCACATGAACATCAGGCTGCAGGCACATGTACCACAGTGCCCAAGATTCCAAATCAGGTCTCAAACGATAACAGATTTAAAACACACATCCAAACTTCACAACACATTGAGAACCATAGTAACCTTGAGTGGTGGGTGCAATGGATGGCCGATGCATTGAGAAGTAGCTGTAGTGTAGGTGCCAATGTGACGGCACATTAAGAATTGTGAATAACCCTGTCACTGTCAATAATGGGATTCGGATGCAGGATGGTACACAAATGCAAATACTAAATTGACTCTGTTCACCCATGCCAAGGCCCTGATCCCCAAGCATATGACACATACTGTAAAGGAGCACCTAAATATTTATTTAACAGTAAAAAAAGGATGATAAAACTAGGAGAAACACCTCAAATAACCTAACCTATCCTAACTGCATATTACCCACAACTGGCCCTAACTTCCCTAATCTAAACTTAGCTATCACATTTAACTAAACACTCTAAACATCAACCCCCCCCACCCTCCTTATATGACGGGACACATGTAGGACAACATATACTAACCTAAACAGTATATCTATTTTTTGGTATTTTGTTTTAAATATTTTAATATTTGTTTTTGTGTTTTTGTTTTTTATACACATAAACCCCAACATCATGCCCCACCCACCCATCCACAAAAAAAACCCACATGTAATAATATAACCCCCTCCACCCCCAACCCACTTATACTAACTAAACTAACAGCCTACTCTAACCTAACACTAAGCCCCCTAATCCCATTAAATATAAGAACCAGGAAAGAGGAGGGAGTGGAGGGAATCATGGCTGAGGGTTCAAAAGTCCCAAATGTGCCCTCTGCAGGATCTTCTTTATACCCCGCAGTCTCCTGCTATTGCAGGACACCTCCTGCTGCAGCCTGTCCATCCTGTGCAACATCCATTGCATGTCACGTCTCATAGCTTGGAATTAGGCATAGTCTATCACTGAAGCTGAGGTTGTCTGTGTGCCACTAGGGGATGTTACTGCTGGTGCCAGTGCAGTGCTTGGAGGGGGAGGTGCAGGAGCTGCTGTCTGTGGGTCTGGAGCTGATGAGGTTGACGGACCTGCAACAGTGGCGGTCATCCTTTGTGCGACTGTCGTCTGAGCAGTTGTGCTGGTGGTGGTGGCTGTTGTGGGCAAGGATGGCTCCCCCTTGGGCAAATGGCCTCCAGACCCCTGTGACTCTCTTGTGGCAATAACGCCGTGCCATATTGCGGAACCCAGACTCCACATCCAGAATGTGGCGGTAACACATCGCCCGCCTGTGGAATTCCCTGATCTCATGGGCATTCATGTTGGCAGCTGTAAAAATAGAGAAAACCAAACATTAGTGACATCATTGTGTGATACATCTACAGATGATATTCTAACACTTCCTCAAAATTAGCTTGAACAGTCCAAATCACAGTACAGATCAAAGAATGTTCTTGAGGAATGACAGGCCAATGCAGCCTACACATCTACTATCTAACAGCACAGCAATGCTCAGTGTGTACCTACTTAAATGATAGGTCCATCATTGAACTGCCATTAGTCACATAACAAATGCTGCAAGTACTCCACATGTGACAGGCCAACTAATGACTATCTTCTGGATGACAATCAAGGCCCACAAGGTCTGTGATTTGTAAATGGAATTTCCTGGACAGTATGCAGTTGCTAATCATGAGGGGGTATCCTAGGTTGTAACAAATGAATGTTGGAATTACATGTCTGCCTTCTACATTGGGATCCTCACACCAATGTACACATATTTCCTAACCCTAACCCTGTGCCTCAGGGGGTGATGGACATGCAACACATACTTTCAAACATCAAGGACAGCCAGGAAGCTTTGGACAGCTGTCCATGGGTTTAGTCAGTACACCACAGGTAAGGAGGGCTGCCAACTAAGATTGACTCAAACATTTGACAGTCACATCCACACTTATGTTCCTAATTGTGGACAATTGTCAACATCATTTGATCTCACCAATACCTTTCCAAAAACAAGCACATAGATGCAAGCAGACATCTTGGCTTGAGCTGCATGCACACCTATGACATTCTACTCAAGTGCCACATAAACGTAGCACGACATGTGGAGCTAGATGCTGCTAGGAAGTCAAACATACATGTACATGTACATTAGTTAACAGGGAGGCTCAAGTTTGTAGGTAATACTTCGACATCACCGGTCTGTGTGAATCAGGGTATGACTTGCTGACTAAATCACGAAAGTAGCCACCACCAAATTTATCATTGGTATAAATGTAGCAACAAATATCACCCTGTTCACCTGCCCATGCCTATAGCGCAGCAGTAGAATCCCAAAATATGACTCTCCGCCACTGATTGTCCAACTCAAACATGGAACAAAATGTCAAACTCTAGGCAAGTCACATACCAAATCATATTTCTAGAGGGTACTCCATTTCTTCATTAGTTGTTATGAGAGACATGCAAAGCCACATTCCTGGTGCACTGCAATACCAGTCACTCAGATATTGTGGCTTACGCATCAAGGGTTAATGAGTTACTGAGTGATGCTCATGTGGGTTGAGTTTAGTTCAGGAATTATTGTGCTTTCTATGATCCATTACATGTGTGCCTGTGTTGTATGTAGGTTACATATGCCACTCACAGGAATGCTGGCCTGCTGACCTTAGCATACACCCATGTCTGAGGTAGCCTTCATACTGAGAAATTAACAATTGTACATATGCTGCAATAGATCAGCAGGGGTGTACCAAACATAAACTAGCAAACTATTTCATCACTTTAAATGTATGATGGAAGCAGTCAGGGGTCCCTTGCACAACATCATGCAAATAAATAATTTGTGACCATGCAGTCACAAAGTTCAGGGATCCCATGATGACCCATTAACTTAAGAAAATTGCTTGGCTACAAAGTGACACAGATGGAAAATCCATCAGCTCTGTACCAGCAATTGTGCCCAAGGCAAAATAAAACACACAGGAACAATGAACTTAGGGCCAGATCATTTTTTTTTTTTTTTATGTGTACCATTTGCTCAATTTTTTTACGCTACAGCTATGGAAAGTAGTACAAACGTTTTAGATATTATCAAGTGTGCATTACTTTGGCATCCATAATAAATGTAAATGCTGCACAAACCAAGTCAAAATATCAGCATGAGATATTATTAGAGGTTAGGAAAATCTTTGTACACATAGCCATGAATACAGTTCAGACATGTATTCAAAATAATTGGGGACTAAATTAGTTCCTTGCATTAGCATGTGAAATACATCCCATTCCTGGTACACTCACAGGTCATGTATAATACTTTTGTTTGTGCTGCATTACCATCATCAATTGATGTCGAAGCAACACTAATTTACAAGATCAAGTTGTCTTTTGTAAGTTTGTGCAGCTTTTGCATCAACAAATGACAGTCATGCGCAGCAAATATTGTATAAATCAGGACCACTGTATGTTCAACTTGCATTCCACATGTCCACAAACATTGCATGCAGCATGTCCCACAATCTGCTACTGTCACTACAGAACATTTTACTTACATTAGTCTGATTTGTACTCACCAACAGGGCCACCAATCACCACACCCAGGTGGTGCAGCAGGTCTTGCTCCCTGGCCACAAGGTCAGCCCAGCGATGTTTTAGTTGGTGGTCATTGCACTGGCTGTTGAACACTCTCTTTAGGTGGAACAGCACCTTGGACCACCTGAGCTTCCTCACTTTGGTTTGATACCCCTGTATCACCCTGCCACCAGCTTCTAACATCAGGGGGAGGAAGTGGCACACCAGCCAAATGAAAGCTCGCAGCTCCTCCTCACTCATTCTCCCCAGACATGGCCTTCCCAACATCACACAAATAAAAGGGATAGGAAAGGGAAAACAGGGAAATACAGGGAAAGGAGGTTCGAAAATTAAACTTAAAAAAACCACAAACAGCCCAACAATACCCCTACTAACAATAGCCACTACACACTCCCCACAGTACAAAGACAAAACTAGACACAAAAAATGACAAAAACACACTTACACTGATTTACAGAGACAATTACAAAAACAACAAATGACAATTGAAATGGCACACAGGAGACAAAAGCACAATTTGGACAGAAACAACTCTCAACACTGCCACACAGTCTAGAAAAATCACAGACTGCAAAGTGAAAGTGAAAGTACACCCACTGTACCATTTCTGTAATCAGCATATCCTTTTATATCACTTCCTGTCTCAAATGGGGTGCGTTTTTATTATGATGTGTGTAATTTTATGATGCTTACGGGATTTGCGTCAATATATTTTGATGCATATGCATCTTTTTTTACGCCTCTGCCTCAAAATATCTGTCTTTAACTGTGTTTGTGTCATTTTTCTCATTTTCTTACATACATGAAGGGTATAACTATACAAAGATAGGCTGTTGGGGCCTGCAGTGTGTGTTCTAGTGTTTGGGCACATGTGGCAGACGGCAGTACTGCGGACCATAATACTCATATTGTTGTGCTGGATTAGCACTCTTAACTGCTGCAACAGCAACCCAAACATTTGGAATTAAAATTGGTAATCCCTAGTTTGAGCAGGTGGTGCATTAATAGAGAATAGCAAGGCTACGCAACTTAAAAAATTCACTCATGGCCTGTGTGTTTATGTCTGTGAATTGGCTATTTCAATTGTTGTTGGGCCTCTGTATGAACGTCACAAGATCTGTATTGCATTATGTGCTTATATTCATGTCTAGTAATTGTATATAACCATCAGATGCCATTCATTGAGGTACATCAGTCATGATATGTGCTTGTCATATCTGTTGCGTCTTATGCTGTGTGAACTTCCCTGACTTTGGGGACAAAACATCTCCCATGACCAACTATACACAGGATAGATAGAGGACCGTTGATAATGGCAATGTTACAAATGTATGCCATCACATGTAATGGAATGTTGGATACCACTTCATGGTCACTTGTGTGTATACTACCCATGAGTCAGGCATTTGAACATGCCAGGTAGGTACAGTGTTTGTGACACAGAGTCCCAACTCCAATCCAAAAAAGTTATGGTACACCACAGTTTGAGTCATGTAAATTACCTATGTTTCTCCTGTGGCTGTGGAGGACCAGCAGACCATGCTGCATGTGTTCACATATTTCCAGTGGTTCAGTGCACAAAGGTGTCCAGTTCAAGTGTGTGACCATGTGTACCCTGTGTCAGTATTGGCCTCCATGTTGTCACAGTTACGTGCAGGTCAAGTCATGAGTCTGTGGAGTCATTCCCTTAATTAACAGAGTATCCTTCAAAGCAGATTTGAACTAAAGCCACAGAACAATTAACGACATACAATGGGATAGTCCAGCTATGGCACTGCAGAACTAAAATAAGGCTGATGACAAGGCAACCTTGGTGTGCTTAAAAACTTTATGGATCAGTAATAGGAAACAGGCAGGTTTCATCACAACATTTGTACACAGGGTGGCCTATAAAACTTCCCACTGCAACAGGGAACATCAGTAACTCTGTGCTGATTAAGCTCACAGCTAGTCACCACGCAAGCACCATCAAAAGGTGGCAGCAGACGTGAATCTGTGTGTGGACCATCAGGGCACAAACATGTTTGGTCCTTACATACACATTGGCAATCCTTGTTTGTTGTGCTGGAAGCACCATACTGAGTCCATGCATACAGCCACTGGCACTAATGAATACATGCAAAACCAGTCAAGGGATGGGGGCTGGATTGGGCAATTTGAATACATGTGCCAGAACAGGATACAATAAGGAAACTGATTCAACTATACTATATATTTGAGGATTCATCGTAGACCTACCAGACACAATACCCCAGGAGGAAAGAGCGGGCATGGAAAGCAACTATGAGACAAATGTAGCCACAGGGAACCTCTATGGTTAATGCAAAGACAGGAACCAGTCAGGCTAACACGATGCAGGCTCTGTCAGGAACTAACATGAACATGGCAAATACACAGTGAGCAGACTCTGACTGAGAAAAGCTGGACCAACACTGTGGGAACTAAAAACAGTTTTTGTGCTGTGGTCTGCAAGTTACACAATCCCCCAAGGGCTCTGTTACACAAGTGATTTGTGCACCTATGCACAACAAGGAGTTTCAGAAAATGGCAGCTTCTAAGCAGTTCCAGGCAGCAGCAATGGCAGGGCAGGTTCAAGTGGCTGGTCTGCATGGAAGTGCTCACAGGTGTGTGCAGCTTCAGTCTCTCACAAGTCCTGGAGTTGAGAATAAAGTTCAAAGGGCCAAGTGGACCTTTCACATGGGAAGCAATGGACAGCTAATTACAGGTCCTACCGACTACCAGGCAGTGCATTATCGGACCTGAAGTCCATGCAGACTGATGAACTATGACTATGGCATGCCATACTGAAGAGGGAAGAACACAGGAGTCAGAATGGGAGTCTGGATGTTTGTAGATGAAGATTCTCAGGGTACAGATAGTCCATTTGCATGGCCCACTAGAGAAGGGTGGCCAGAGACTGAAAACATGGCAGTGGCAGGTCTTATTCCCTGGGATGGACTACGCAGGGCATGTTTTGTGAGCAATGCTTGTCATATCTGGGGCACTCGTGCTATCCATTTTCTGCTTAGATGGACTCCTTGTCACACATGCTACTTGCAAAGATAGCTGATGTCACAATTAATGCTGTAAAGGGACTGGTCATACATTCCTGATAGCAATGCAATAGCACATCCACTGCCTCATGTATGAGACACTTTCTTTCCTTATGATTGATGGTGTCTTAGTTGTGTGTCATGTGCTGCAATGGACCATGTTGTCAACATGAATGTGTGTCATATTTGTGGTCCTCTGATATTGCCCTTCAAATGTGAAATAGACAGGATATATGTAATTTACAGTGTGTGTGATGTTGGGTGTACATTCATACCCATCAAATGTGATGTGGCTTTTTCTGTGTCCTAATCTTTATTTCTGCAATGCTCCATGAGGCAAAACTCTGATTATGGTTCCTAGTGATCATGTGATGCATAAAAATTACCCAGAGCATGATTGAGTGATGAAGGTAGGTGTTTAATGACATATGATAACAAAGTGGTGATGGTGACTAGAGTTAGAAGAAGTTTTGTACAATGTGTTGTCTCCGACGCAATCCTGCTGCAGTGTTTGGATGGGCCCCCTCATTTTTGCGAACAGCATCCTCCTCTTCCTCCTCTTCAGGCATTTGTTGGTCTGGTTCATAGAGGGGAATTTTCCTCCTTACACAAATGTTGTGCAGCATGGCACAGGTCAAAATGATATTGCAGACCATTTCAGTGGACTATAGGAGGCTGCCTCCGGTGATGTTGAGGCACCGGAATCTGGACTTCAGGATGCCAAAAGTCCTCTCTACTATGGTCCGTGTCCTCCGATGTGCCTCCTTATAGGCATGCTCTGCTGCTGTGTTTGGTTTGGCAAATGGGGTCATGATTCATGGCTGGATCTTGCAACCCTGATCAGCTGAAAGAGAAAATGAGTGCAAATATTTGGATGTTGGTTGCACCTTGATTATCACTTTGCATGGAGGTTGTTTTTGGGTCAGGATATCAAACATGACTAGCATGACTAGCAGTGTCACAACCTCAGTGTCTTCCTGGCCACGTTTCAATGTAGTGGTGTGTGTGTTGTGTGTCCTACAGGTTTGCTGTGCAGTGTGTAAATGACTGGTTTCTGTACTTACCAACGAGTAGGCCATTTCCATATTGTCCGTCCTGGAAGTGTTGATTGATGGTGCTGTGCCGGAAGCTGAATGAATCATGTACACTCCCAGGATACTTTGCCACGATGTTGGTGATCAATCCTCGGTGATCCACAATGGCCTGCACATTGATGGAGTGTGTGTGCTTCCTGTTGCGGTATATATGCTCAGTTGCAGCAGGTGGCAAAATCTGTACATGTGTGCAGTCAATGGCACCAAGCATGTGTGGGAAGCCATTGATTTGATAGAAGCCCTGTTTGGCCTCCTGCTGCTTCTGCTGTGTGTTGGGGAAGCTGATGGCGGTTTGTGAGAGAGATGATGGCATCCAGTACCTTGGGAAGGAAGGCAGAGAATGAGGGCTGTGAGATCCCGGCAACCAGGGCACCAGTGGTTTGAAAAGAGCCACTTGCCAACATGTGCAGGACAGCTAGCAGCTTGGTCTCTGGTAGAATGATGTGGGGTGTCTGTAAGCTGGGTGCCAACTGTGGCTAAATGTGGCACATCAGCTGCTGTATGGCTTGCCAGTTTAGTCTGTACCTCTGTATGATGTCATGTTCCCTGAGGCCCTGAAGGGTTGTCCTGGTCCGGAATATCCTCTCCTGCCTTCTGTGTTGCCTTTGGGGTCCTTGTTGGTGCGGTGGAAGCTGCTGCTGGTGTTCCTGTGCTCTGCATCTTCGTGCATGCTGGATGAATAGCACCTCCATGTCTTCCTTTTGGAGCTCTGATGTTGCTTCTGTGGGTTTTCCTTAAGTACTGGTGTGTTTGCCCCATTTTTTACGCCTGCCCTGACCCAGGCATTAATTTTTGACGCAAATCGGGATGTGCACCATTTTCTGCCTCCGTCTCCCAGCCGTGCAGCATTTTTGCGCCTACCTTGCACCTCATTAACGCAAGCTGGTTTCACGCATCCAGAAAATGATGGACACTGAGAATTTTTGACGTTAGTGGGGTCTAGCGTAAAAGTATAAATATGGTGTTAGTTTGGCACCGAATTTGCGTAAAAAGAAATGACGCAAATCCGGAGCAAGCAGAATATAAATATGGGCCTTAGTAACCCATTGAGCATCTGCAAAAAGGTATTTTTGTTATTTCATATGGGCTGTTCTGTAGTATGTACATGAATCTAGGTAGGCAATTGATTTTTTAAATTGCCGCCCGCCCTATCAGCAATAGCGGTAGTGCCCTACAGTGTTTTATATCCAATTCAAGACTGCTAAGTAGAGGTGCCATACTTTCTCCATAATGTGTTCTTTCATTTTTGGATATCAAGAGTTCCAGTTTTTTTAAATGGTGGTATACACTCTTTAGCTGCAGGTGTTCAGGCAGCATCCAGCTATCCATTGGGAATATCAGGGACTTCTCCTGATTTCTGACCAGTTCAGAGTAACTCCTGTAGGTCTACTCTTGTCAGTGACTTGTCTGGGTTAGCCAGATACTGCATATACTGATATCCTTTTCTCCCATGTGATTTCTAGGGATGGGAAGAACTTGTGGAATTTGACTCCGTGGAATTCTGCGAAGCTACATGAAAAGGTCAATGAGATTCCGAGGAGCTGGGCCAACTGGCGGAAATAGACATGTAGTGCTGCTTGTGCTTTGATTTAGCACTGGGCGCGTTCTGAGCTGGAAAATCAGCTCAAACTGTACCATGCAGTGTGTCAGAAATTTTGCTGCCTTGCAAGTAGATTACTACTTTTTTATTTTCTATTTCTTGCTAACCTTTTTGTAATGTAATCAAGAAAGTTGGGTGACTATTGGGAGGTTCAGCTTCATGATGCTTCCATTGTATGCAATTGTATATTTCTGTAGGAGAACTAGTTCTATTCATTCAATAGTGAACATCATGATGATAACAATATATTTCTTTGTAAGGGACCAATTTCAAATAAGAATTTTCATTGTTCAAAATAGCATTTGCCTGTAACTCAAACCTCATTCATTTTACAGTCTCTGTATCCTGGTCATCTGAAACAGAACTCTGCATATCTGTGATGTATGAGGCACCAAGATTCCTTTGAGCTCCATGGGATAAAATATGTGACTATAGTTTACAAACTACAGGCTGTGCACTTGTTCTTTCCAGAACGTATTGTCCATTTGGTAATAATAGAACAGTAACAATTGTTGCTAATCATATGATGAGTCCTAGAGTGGTCAAGACATAGGACCAAGGTCAAACTTAGTATCTGCCATGAAACCAGTATTAGACAAGAAGTTTTTGCTGTAGTGTCACTTTAGAGCATGTCCTCTGTGCAAAGTTCAGAGTAATTCTCATGAATAATTGTTTCTCGAAAATATATTATTTTGATTGATGTAGACTTGGGTGGTACTTTATAATAATTCATGGAGTTGTATGAAACATTGACAACCGTAGTGATGGCAACATCAGATTTATCTGTAAAGAACATTGCTCTATGTAACATTGGAGAAAGTGTGTTTGAATTTTCCCAGCTGGGAACTGAAGCGAGTGATGTTACTGCTTTTATTAAGGGGTATTACATTCAGAGTATGGAGAGGCTGAAAGTTTCTACTCTGAATTTTTCTTGGTGACTGCTTTGGTCTGAGGGAGAATCAGCCACATAGTGCTTTTTCACATGGTTGATGGACAGCTGTCTGTTTGTCCTTAAACCAGACAAACGAAGCAGAAGAAACATTTGTTTTTCTTTTACCCCAAGTCTTGCAACAGGTGGGCTATAGGATGGTTCAAAAGCTTGCTTATCATGGAACTTTTCATTAACTAGATCCCCCATTTTAGTGATCCACCCATCAGCAATGGTTATAAACTTCTCTTCTCTGGTGGCGGCTTCAGAATGGGTCACATTAGACAGCTTGTGTCTGACCTCTTGAATACACTGTAAGACATTCAAACATTTTTCCAGGTCAAACTTTTCTTCGTCTGCTACCTTCCCCAAATTATCTAGGCCAGGCACATACATGGGAACTATGAAAAGAACCTCATATGGAATGCGTTTCCCCAAAACTCAACTAGGCAAGGTATGTCATGCTCTCTGGACTTGATAAACATTATGGTACAAACTAAGACCTGAACGCAGTACCCTAATTGTCAAGACTTGTTTATTCATGCCATTACCATGCTCAACTAACCAGATGGACTCCGCTCTAAATGGATTTCTGAATTTCAAACAAACTCCCAGTAGTATCCCTGTAAGCCAAATACAGGACCATTACCTGAGTGAAATGAATGGACTGCTTCCATCAATACCACATACTGCAAATCCTTTAGGAAAACTGGAGCACTCATAGTTCTCTGTGGCCTCACCCACAGAAATTGAGAACATGAATCAATGGCTACCAGTATGTATTTAGAATGGTTAACAGAACTTAGTTGTCCGATATGGTCTGAATTAATTACCCTGAATGGGATGTTGGAGACTGTGGGAGGAGCTGGCAAGGTCCTCTTAACAGTAGATGGTTCAATCTGTTGACATTTGTGACATTTTCTGACATTGCCAATTATCTCTTTATACAAACAAGGCCATCAGTAGCATTGCTATAGTTATAATAGGCCCAGCTTGGGCAGATGACAATCCCTCATCAGCATCCCTAATTAAATCTAATCTGGACAGGTTATTACTTACCCTGTCTCTTACTGCTGGTAGTATAACTACAGGAGTCTTGTTTAGATAAATGGTGTAGGAATATCTATGAGGAAAGTCTGTGGGAGGCTTTCTGCCTTGTGTGGAGGCATGTATGGCTGGTATATTATCTCTGTCGATCATGATTTGAGATTTGGTTAAGGCTGATACTCTGACAGTCTGAAGTGCAACTTCAACAGCTAAATCAGCCTCACAGTTCCCTTTAACTTGTAATTCATCACTCTGATGACCCAAAGCGTGCCACACATGGACCAATGGAAGCTTATCCTGTAAGGTAGCTGCCTTTCCTCCAAACTGTTTATTCTTGATAGGTTTTAACTTTGAATCCTTGAATCTATTCAAGCACTAATGTTGCAAATCCAAATTGCACCATTGTGTACAGAAGGATGAATATGACATTATGAGTGAAACTGATTGATTACCCTTTTATAATACAAGCAACAGGGCATGAAGTTCTTAGTTTGGGTGCACTGTAAACGGAATTCACCATCTTACATTACACCTTTCACTCCAACGCAGGCTGCAAGGTATTCATATTTTGTTCCTACCACTAGTTGAGCAGACCCAGCTGAATAGAACACTCTCTGAAAAGTGTCTATGGGAACACCAATTGGATTTTGAGGTACATAACATTCATACTGGAGAAAAGCTTGTTGGCTGAAATATGTACACAGGCCAGGAACCACCTCTCTAGTCAGGGTAATTCAGATATTTTAAATTAACCTGTGTTCATGCTCTGGTAGCTTGGCACAAACCTGGCAGGCTTAACTGAAGAGGCAATGTTTAAAGTATTTGTGCAACAGACACACACAGTAGCACAATGAAACATCACAAAAAGACTCCACACAGGTTTGGAAAAATTTAGAATATTTAGCTGAGTAAAACTAGACCAAAACAAAAAAAATCCAATCAGTATTTCTAAGGTTATACAGTTTCAAATTTTCACATTTAATGCATTAAGAAAACATTGTGCGCAGAAACACCTATGCTTCTGTTAGGTTCTTTATGGTAACTTTCTGATGCAATTGGAATGATCCCAGTCAGGAATCAGCAAGGAGACTCTTGGAGTGTTGGAGCGGGAAAATAAACAATGCTCTACAGGTCTCTACCATACCAGTTATGTGACCGGCACCTCAAGACTGGGACAAATCAATAAGGAAAACCGCCTGCAAATGAACAGGTCCACAACTGGGAACTCGGGTTCTGTCTCTCAACAAGCAGTCCCTCCAGTGGCGGTTCAAGACTTTCCTTGCTCAGTGGAGGCAGTCTCAGCAATCTGACAGCCAAGGAAGAAACTTCGAGGAAGAGAGCTTTCTCCCCACTTGGCTCCACAGCTTGGGGTTACGAGGTACACAGAGCTGATTGCTGGCTACCTCAAAGGTGGCTATGACAATGCTGAAGTTGTTGCTACACTCCGCACTGCCCAGCAAAGTGTCAAAAAGGAATGCAGCTGTTTTTTCGACACAGTCCGAGGCACTGCTCTTGTGTGAAGCTCCAAAACAGAGGGGCACATTGAGAGCTTTAGCAGTTGGCAGAGTGCTGCACTTGGTTTCCCAGGGTGGAGCATTTATCTCATGAGGAAGGAAGCGCTTATTCATGGTAGTGCAGCTGCCGGACTAATAATTCTCAGAGTTTTTATCTTATTCTTATTCTTTTTAACCTAATTTATATTTCCTTTTTCATTCAATTGTTGGTTGTTTTGCTTTTATGGTTGAAAGTAACCGAATAAAGCTATGTGTTGGATAAAAAATTCTCAGAGTTCCATGGCAGAGATGGTGCTGCAGAGTATTTGATGGTCCTGAGACTCCAAAACAGGGGGCAAGCCAAAACGCCCTTGGTGAACACTTAAGGGGAAGGCAGATTCGAGCTCGCCTTCCAGAAGAGTCAGGGAGCAGCAGGCAGCAGGACAACAAGCAGAAAAGCAGTCTTCATAGAAAAAACGTTCCAGTTGAGTTCTTTAAGCAGCACAGTAGTCTTTCGGACAGAGGTTCATATTTTCATGTATGCACATTTACATTTCTATAGTCTAACATTATCCTATAGAATTCACAAGGTTTGGCTATTGAAAAAAGAGGTGTGCTCATTGGTGAAAGACAAGGCACTATTTTGCCCTGATATTGCAATTGATCTCATATTGCATTAATACCATGCTTTTCGTCTGGTTTTCAAGGGTATTGAGCTTACACTTGAGCTTCACTGCGTAAGGTAATGACATGAAATAGAATGTTAATTCCATCACTTGGTTTCTGTACAAGGTGAGCCTGTCTCACAGCCCATCACTGGTGTACATTTCCCTGTTACCTTCAGATATTATGGGAAAAAAAGCTACTCTTCTTACCTCCTTCCCCTGGGGTGCATTCCTAATAAAGATTGGAGGCCAGTCTTCCTCGGCTAGTATGATGTCATATCTTTAGATAAATGGGACCAGAAGACACCTTTAATAGTGAATGGTATCATTCATATCAGGAAGATTTAAATGTTTATCTAGATTCTCAACTCATATGAACCCATCAGTTGGACATACCACCAGAAACCTCTGAAATATCTCCGTTAGTTATTGTGACTTCTGTGGCACTGTCTAGGAGTGCTCTCACCCAAGTCTTGTTTTACGGGAGAATCCGTAGTTGTATCTGCATTTTTCTTAGAAAGTTTTGCTACTTCTTAATGGGAGTCTTAGAGTTCAATTCCTTCATCAAGATTACTTCTGTTTCTCATCCTGTTTCACCTATAATGCCATGTTCCTCCTTTCGTCTGAACTCAGACAAACTCCCTTTTTCTGCTAGTTTACTGTCAGCGTCCTAAAAAGAGCATGGAGAGTGGATATCAGAATACTGATACCATTCTAGTTTTTTAAATTTCTCATGGTCCTTTAAGCTCTAACCACCCTTAACAACTTCCGTAGATACAGGAAAGCCAGTCCATCTTAGCTCTCCCCCTCTACTTTTTTCTACCTTTCAAGTGCAGATTTCTCTTTAACAAAACCCTCAATATCACTTTTAGATTTTAAATGTAGCTTAACAGGTCATGAACCTAAGGTATCACAACCCACAGAGGTGTATACTTGCACAATTATTTTTGATAGTTCCCCTTCACGATCCTGAACAGGAACTGCTTCCAGTCTCTGGGTTATGGTCAGAACTGAAGCTTCTCCCTTATTGTTGCTCAGGGTGATCTAGGAGACTGTTACCTTCATAGCTAGGTCCTGAGCTGGTGCAGCTCTGCACTCGTTCGGTACTTGTTTCAGTACCTCATGGAGAACTGTCAATGAAGGCGTGCCATGTGTGCTTGTGTAAATGCATGCATATGCTTCCCCAGGTGTTACATTCTTCTTTGGGTGGCACCTTCCCCCATGGTATATTAATCATTGATTCTCCCTTTTTGGTTGAACAAAGTTGATAGATGCATACTTTCCAGCGTACTCCTGTTTGAAAAATTGGAAAGTTTATAAATACCAGGTACCTATTAAATACCTTCACATTCATTTATTCTTCACTTGGCAGCTTACGTTATCTATCTGACTTCCGAATCGTCCAATTTGTTTCTAGGCAAAAACAAATACGTTAATCTGTAAGAAAGAACAATTGTTTTAATAAGCTTAGTTGGTATTTCTCCTGAAAAAACATTGTTATTATTGCTTTCTTTTTTAAGTATTGAGAAAATCATTTAGGAATGGTTTCTCTTTCATATTACACTGCTGTTAGGAGTAAAATATTTTGAGTTAGCATATGTTAGCTAACCTATGTTAACCTCTTAGCTGCTGGGCCTTTTCCCCCCCAGTGCTGAGCCCTTTTTTGGCTATTTGGGGTAGTTCGCGCTTAGGCCTTCATAACTTTTTGTCCACATAAGCTATCTACGCCAAATTTGCGTCCTTTTTTTCCAACATCCTAGGGATTCTAATGGTACCCAGAGTTTGTGTTTTCCCCTGGAGGAGACCAGGAAAATAGCCAAAATACAGTGAAAATTTCGTTTTTTCCAAAAAAA
The DNA here is from genome assembly GCF_031143425.1 of Pleurodeles waltl. Lineage (NCBI taxonomy): Eukaryota > Metazoa > Chordata > Amphibia > Caudata > Salamandridae > Pleurodeles > Pleurodeles waltl. The sequence continues at coordinate 1,080,945,439 of NC_090444.1, read as the reverse complement.
TGGGAAAAAAGGGCTGCCGAAGAAGGCTTGTGGTTTTTTCCCTGAAAATGCCATCAACAAAGGGTTTCTGGTGCTGAAATCACTATCTTCCCACCTTTCAGGAACGGGCAGACTTGAATCAGAAAACCACATTTTTCAACACAAATTTGGCATTTTACTGGGACATACCCCATTTTTACTATTTTTGGTGCTTTCAGCCTCCTTCCAGTTAGTGACAGGAATGGGTGTGAAACCAATCCTGGATCTCGGAAAGCTAAACATTTCCGAAAACTAGACAAAATTCCGAATTTAGCAAGGGGTCATTTGTGTAGATCCTACAAGGTTTTCCTACAGAAAATAACAGCTGAAATAAAAAAATATTGAAATTGAGCTGAAAACAACAGCCATTTTTCTTTATGTTTTACTCTGTAACTTTTTCCTGCGATGTCAGATTTCTGAAAGCAATATACAGTTTTGTCTGCTGGACTCTTCTGGTTGCGGGGATATAAAGGGCTTGTAGGTTCATCAGGAACCCTAGGTACCCAGAGCCAATAAATGTGCTGCACCCTGCAGTTGGTTTTCATTCTATACTGGGTACACAGCAATTCATTTGCTGAAATATGAAGAGTGAAAAAGAGGTATCAAGAAAACCTTTGCATTTCCAAAATGGGATCAAGATAAGGTTTTGAGGAGCAGTGGTTATTTGCACATCTCTGAATTCCGAGGTGCCCATACTAGCATGTGAATTGCAGGGCATTTCTCAAATAGACGTCTTTTTTACACACTCTCCTATATTTGGAAGGAAAAAATGTAGAGAAAGGTAAGGGGCAATAACACTTGTTTTGCTATTCTATGTTCCCCCAAGTCTCCCGATAAAAATGATACATCACTTGTGTGGGTAGGCCTAGTGCCCGCGACAGGAAATGCCCCAAAACACAACCGTGGACACATCCCATTTTTTGACAAAATACAGAGCTGTTTTTTGCAAAGTGCCTACCTGTAGATTTTGGCCTCTAGCTCAGCCGGCACATAGGGAAACCTACCACACCTGTGCATTTTTTAAAACTAGAGACCTAGGGGAATCCAAGATGGGGTGACTTGTGGGGCTCTGACCAGGTTCTGTTACCTAGAATCCTTTGCAAACCTCAAAAAGTGGCTAAAAAAACAAGTTTTCCTCACATTTCGGTGACAGAAAGTTCTGGAATCTGAGAGGAGCCACAAATTTCCTTCCACCCAGCGTTCCCCCAAGTCTCCCAATAAAAATGATACCTCTCTTGTGTGGGTAGGCCTAGCACCCGTGACAGGAAATGCCCCAAAACACAACGTGGACACATCCCATTTTTTGACAAAATACAGAGCTGTTTTTTGCAAAGTGCCTACCTGTAGATTTTGTCCTCTAGCTCAGCCGGCACATAGGGAAACCTACCAAACCTGTGCATTTGTGAAAACTAGAGACCTAGGGGAATCCAAGATGGGGTGACTTGTGGGGCTCTGACCAGGTTCTGTTACCCAGAATCCTTTGCAAACCTCAAAAAGTGGCTAAAAAAAAAGTTTTCCTCACATTTCGGTGACAGAAAGTTCTGGAATCTGAGAGGAGCCCCAAATTTCCTTCCACCCAGCGTTCCCCCAAGTCTCCCGATAAAAATGATATCTCACTTGTGTGGGTAGGCCTAGCGCCCGCGACAGGAAATGCCCCAAAACACAACGTGGACACATCAAATTTTTTCATAGAAAGCAGTGCCTACCTGTGGATTTTGGTCTCTAGCTCAGCCGGCAACTGGGGAAACCTAGCAAACCAGCGCATTTTTGAAAACTAGAAACCCAGGGGAATCCAAGATGGGGTGACTTGTGGGGCTCTGACCAGGTTCTGTTACCCAGAATCCTTTGCAAACCTCAAAATGTGGCTAAAATAACACGTTTTCCTCACATTTCGGTGACAGAAAGTTCTGGAATCTGAGAGGAGCCACAAATTTCCTTCCACCCAGCGTTCCCCCAAGTCTCCCGATAAATATGATACCTCACTTGTGTGGTTAGGCCTGGTGCCCGCGACAGGAATAGATCACACAACGGTCAATGTTGGTCCTTACGTGAGGCAGCTGTTGGCCGTGGGGTGATCCATTCCTGACACAGGCACTAGGTGTAGGCACTCAAGTGGGGTAGTGTTTTTATCAGGACAGGAGTCACTGGGTGGTAGGAATGTTGTGAATCCCAGCATATTCCTGTAGTTTGTGTGACAGAAATGCGAGAAAAATTTAGTTTTTTTTCAACATTTCAGCTTTGCAGGGTATTCTGGGTAAGAAAACTTTGGGGAATCCACACAAGTCACACCTCTGTGGACTCCCCCGAATGTCTAGTTTCCAGAAATGTTTGGGTTTAGTGTGTTTCTCTATATGGCCGCCGAATCCAGGACCCAAAACACAGGTGCCTGCCTTACAAAACCAGTTTGTTTTGCCATAGATAATTTTGATGTCTCCACAATATGATTTGGGTGGTGGAATTTGGGGATGAACTAAATTGGGGAGCTCCCAAGAGAGCACTCTCTCTCTCTCTCTCTCTCTGCTTGCCGCCACATTCACCTGCTCTCTGGGTTGGCCTAACCCACTATTACCCAATTGCACGAACAGCTTGCGAAGGGACAGCAGGACTGTCCTCATCACCTCCCTCATAATGTACTGGAATAGGAGTTATCGAATGGGACTCCTCTGACTGAAAAATCACTCCCAGAGTTTGCGCCATTGTCCTATCCCTCAGATGCTGTCCAGTATCTGATGTCTCAGTCTCTGATCCTATGTCAGAGCGGTCCTCTATAACCCGAGTGCAGGCAGCAGTCATCCATCAAGATGCCATCTCTGCTATTGGCTAAACTGTTGCTCTAAAACACTAGCCTACGTAGACAGTCACAAAATCGATGGTGTGTGTGAGATACGTGCAACAGTAGAGGCCACCTTACCTGCGCTTCTTCCCTCAATCAACACGTACTTTCAAGACACTCAAAAAACACCTTGTCACATACCATTCGTCACAGTCTTTAGCACCTCCTGCGCCCAGTCCATCAATCATTATTGGTGCTCCCACTCCCTCCTCCTCGGATTCCCTCATTATCACCCAGCAAAAGTGCCCTTCATCTCTCCATAGCCGCCCTCCACCCCGCACATACATTTTATTGGTATTATAGCGCAGGTAATGGCTGACTTTACTAATGTACTCAGCTATTTACATAAAATACAGATTTGCTCTTTGCAGTAGGCATATAAACCTTCTGCTCTTCTTTATGGCACTAAAACTGCCACTAGACAAGTCGGACCCTTTTCCCCCCAGGGAAACCACACACATATTGACAAAAGTGATATATATATGACAGCCAACCACCTGGAACTCAACTGAAGCAAAACCGAAATAATCCTCTTTGGCCCACACAAAAACACCTGGAACCCCTCATGGTGGCCCACCAGGCTAGGCCCTGCACCCACCCCCGCCAACCACGCACGCAACCTCAGCATCATCCTAGACTCCTGCCTCTCGATGGCCCAACAAATCAACGCTCTCACCTCCTCATGCTTCAACACACTCCGTATACTGAAAAAAACATTCAAATGGATCCCCACAGAGACCAGAAAAACTGTCACTCTCGCACTCATCAGCAGCAGGCTTGATTACGGAAACACCCTCTACGCCAGCACCCCTCTAAAACTCAAGCGCAAACTACACGCATCCAGAACTCAGCAGCACGACTCATCCTCGACCTCCCCCGACACGAACACATCTCTCCACACCTCAAATCCCTCCACTGGCTCCCCATTGACAAAAGGATCACCTTCCAGATCCTCATCCTCGCACACAAATCACTCCACAACACAAGCCCTGCCTACCTCAACGAGAGTCACCTTCCACACCCCCACACGAAAATTCCGCTCAGCTGACCTCTCTCTCGCCTATGTCCCCCGCATCAAACACACCACCACCGAGGGCAGATCCTTCTCCTACCTTGCACCCAAAACCTGGAACGCCCTCCCAACCCACCTTCGCAAAACCCCAAACCTACTTCTTTTCAGGAAGGGCCTCAAAACCTGGCTTTTCGAACAGTGAACCTCCCAGCCCCTTTCCCTCCCCTCATCCCCCCCCAGCGCCTTGAGACCCTCACGGGTGAGTAGCGCGCTTTATAAATCTCTTTGATTGATTGATTGATATATATAGATCTACCTCTATATATATATCTATCTACATAGATATATCTATAGATATATCCATGTACATAGATATATCTATCTACATAGATATTTATATATATAGATCTATTTTTTTTAGTTGTTGTATGGTTTCCTTGGGGGCCACAATGGCCCCCAAGGAAACCCTACAACATCTAAAAAAAATATTGCCCCCACAGGGAGTCGCCCTGCCCACGGGCGACCCCCTGTCCTTTTAATCTTATTTTTTTATTTTATTTTGTGAAGAAAAAAAAAAATTCCCCTGGGGGGGGTGCCTACCTTTTTTTTAATAAAAAATATTCCCCTGGGGGGGGGGCGGCCCGTTTTCAGAGGGGGCCGACCCCCCCAAGTGAAATCCCTGGCGTCTAGTGGTGTTTCCTGGCCCCCGATCGCAGCTGTGCTGCGATCGGGGGCAAGGAAACACTTTCAGAAGGCCTCGTAAGAAAGGGGAGACTCTCCCCTTTCTTACGAGGCCTTCTGAAACTGTTTCCTGGCCCCCGATCGCAGCACAGCTGCGACCGGGGGCCAGGAAACACCACTAAACGCCAGGGATTTGGCCGTCGCCCGCATTTAAGGGGTTAATATGTTCCTTTTGCTTAAGGGTACTGATATTATTGTGATTTGAAGTGCCGCAGAGTGCTTACACAAAGATATTCTCTATTGATTTTCTATTGAGGTGACCAAAAGAAAAGATGTATTATAGAGTTATAATTATATTATATTACAACTGAAAACAAACACAAAACATGTTATTATACACCTAAGTATAAGGAAAAATATTTGTTAATCTTTACTTAAAGAAACCTAATTTTCTTTCTACTTCTTTTTCTTTTTCTAATCAAATTGTCTTCTGAGTGAAGCAATTTTTCCTTTGTAATTTCTTCACAAGAATAGTTTTTACCTTCTCTAATCTAAAAGGAAATAGTGAGTGCAGCACACTTTAAAAGTGGAAGTTTGTGCAGGAAGGTACCCTTCCCAGCACAAAAACAAGCCTGCTTGCAGCGCAAACACCCTTGCACCATGACATAAGGGTGCCTATATTGGCACTAGGCAGCCAAAAGGGTGCAGTGCAAAGAAAGGACAGGAATGTGCTGTGCAATGTTAAATATGGCACATTCATGCCCTTTTAGGGCAGTACAGCGCAGCAAGTAGCCTTAAAGAAAGTTTGATAAATGTGGTCCTCAATGATCTGAAGACTAAGGGCCTGATTACAACTTTGGAGGAGATGTTAATCCGTCCCAAAAGTGACGGTAAAGTGACGGATATACCACCAGCCGTATTACGAGTCCATTATATCCTATGGAACTCGTAATACGGCTGGTGGTATATCCGTCACATTTGGGACGGATTAACACCTCCTCCAAAGTTGTAATCAGGCCCTAAAACTTGTGTTATTATTGGTCACAGTAAAAAAATACTCAAGACTATAGTTTGAACTCTTGTATAATATGCTTGGCGAAAGATGTATATACATTGTATTTTCTACTGCATATCTGTTCGATGAACACACCTTTTTTAATATACATAGATACTTCCCTCAAAATTGGAAGGCAAACTTCACAGAGAGATACTTGGGTTATATTACAGAACATGAGCTAGTTCTAGCGTATGATGGGTGCAAGTGATTTACTACTGCAACAGCTACACATTGGAATTGGGGTGACCCAATTTGAGGGTGAACCTGCACAGAAGAGCACCCTGTGAGGCTTTGTAGAGCTGCAACATTCCTTATTGATCTTTCAAATTGAGGTGGTGTCCAGACAGTATTTTAGGTCACACTAAGGGTGCCAGCCCTGGTAATGGCATCAGGCTTCCTTTCAATGGGTGGTTGCAGAGAAGTTGTCACACAGAACCAGGCTTAGTAGCTAAATGAGTGTACTTGGGTCTGTCAAATGAGTGGTGCTTAGGTCTGTAAGAGGAAACCCTGTCTTTACTGGTGACTTCATTCAAGCTGTGTTATCCCAATGCATATTTGCATACTTTAATTTCCTTTTTTTGGTATTGTATTCCGCATACAAATGATGGAGATTCTGTCTGGTAATGCGCTTGTGGATAATCCCCGCAGCAGCACTGTATATTAGAGAACGGATAAGGCCAATTTTTTTTGAAAATGCAAGAAACATGGGCCCAGATTTGAGAGAGCTTAGCGCCTCCATACACCACATTAAAGTCTTTTTTTTACACTAATGTGGCTCAACGAGGTCACATTCGCTGTGCCATAATTACAAGTAGTGCAGTGCATGCATTGCACCACTTTGTAACCCCTTGAGCCAGGCATAATGTATGCATGGGGGAGCGTTCCCCATTTAGGAGGATGTAAAAATTCTAAGATATTCCACTGCATCATTTTTTTGCGGCTACTATTAACGCACAGAGCAGGCGTTGAAAGGGGGCACACCGTTGATTTCAGTGGGCCCCTATGTACTGTGCAGGATTAGCGCCAAACGTTTGGTGCCAATCCTGCATAGTACATCAATAGCGTGAATATTTTCAATGCAATTTCCCCTAACCTGCAGCATGGTGTGCTGTGTATTAAATACAGCACACACATGGTGGTGGTAGGGGGGCCCTAAGGGGCATAGGAAATGTGGTGCTGCATTGGATGCAGCGCCACTTTTCTTAAATCAGGTGCATAGTTTTCATAATTTTGCTGTAAATTGAGCTTTTGGTTTTAGAGTGCAAGTGCTGTCATGTGTACCCTACTGAATGGCACATGTGGTCCTTTCATTTTTTAGGTATATCTATACACCATCTCTAATAAAGTGATTTATTTCATACAAACAAATAGTAAAAAGAAAATCAACAAACTATTTCCACAGTTACCTGTACATCCTTTGAAATAAAAAAAAACATGTTCTTCCTATGCAGTCTATTGGTTACATGACGTGCCATAAATGTGGAGATATTACCTTTCATGGTATTATTCGACTTTTTCCATCCTTTCTTTTATTTTTTAGATTATTTTTGAAGTTTAATATTTAGTGATTGATTCCATAAAAGTCAATGTAAAAGGGTGGAAAGGCTGCAGAGCACAAAACGCGTCAAATCAATCAGTCATTGTCAACATAATGTCAAATGGGTAAAAGCAGAATTGATTTACAGAGAGCTAAAGTTTCATTAACACAGTAGCAGAACTTTTTACATGAAGAGATCTTCTTAAAATTTCCAATAAAGAAAATGTTTTTTTAGACATGTTTGTTGGTCAACTTGGCTGCATCTAAGAATACATTTCTTACTTTCTTTAGAAAGAGAATGAGTGTATTCTGACAACCTTAGCGAGTTTGGAAACAAGAGAAAGGTATAAAGCCAAAGGAAAAATATGAGATGGAGAGAGAGAAGAAGAAAGAAAAGATGAGTGAGGTAAAGAGAGCGACAATGAAGGAGTGTGAAGAAAGGTGAGAGAAAACGAGAGTGAGAGGGGCCAGAGAAGAAGAGATAGGCTGAGAGTGTAAGTGTTTAAATGTGTGTGTGTGTGTGTGCGCGCGAGAGAGAGAGAGAGCAAAAGAGAAGGGAAGAGGAGGAGAGAGGTTGTATTAGATTTTCCTTGTCGAAACAAAAACTTGACTGCAAATAAGATAAAGTCAAGAGTCTTCCTCCTTCCTGAAGGCAGGCTTTGGTTCCAAACCTTAATTTCTGGGAAAATTTACCGTCTCCTTGTTCTGCTCGCTGCAGCCAGACATTTCACCCAAGACTACAGACTTTAGACAATTGGCTTTCTATATAGGAATTTTCTTTGCTGATGCCTGGGACTGCCAGGAGTGGCATTAGTGAAACACAAGAGCTTACACTGTATTATCCGCTGCTGGAAGAAAAGAAGGGGATTTCTAGAAAAGGGTAATTGAACAGCTTGGTGGATCAGGACCTGAAGGTAAACCTCTGCCAGATCTCGGTAGTGCACTTGCAGTTTAGGCCTTTAGAGAGTAGGAACAATTCCTCTTTTAATTCCTTTTCAAAACTGTGCCAACTGGATATGTTGACAGAATGTATAGTTGAATTATACAACTTCACACACCACAAATCTTAAACACTCAAATGTAAAAGTAGAATTTGTCTTTAAGAAATTGGATTCCATACAACCTCAACTTTAAGGTTGAATCACCTTTCATCCCCTGTTGTCACCTTCCACAAACAGGCTGACCAGTGGCGACTTGTGGATAAGAGTGTTGGATATCTGCACTCCTTCCCATTCGTGACCTAAAAAAAATCAGAAGGGGTCGTATGACATAAAGGGGGTTATTCTAACTTTGGAGGAGTGTTAATCCGTCCCAAAAGTGACGGTAAAGTGACGGATATACCACCAGCCGTATTACGAGTTCCATAGGATATAATGGACTCGTAATACGGCTGGTGGTAAATCCGTCACTTTTCCGTCACTTTTGGGACGGATTAACACCTCTTCCAAAGTTAGAATAACCCCCAAAGTGTCCTAAGGATGCAATGGGTGTGGGTGCTTGCTGGCTCTGTGCCTCCGGGGCACTCTGGTATTACCAAAGGGACAGACGATGCTTGTGAGCTTCCTTTGTTATTATTGATTCTGATAATTGCACATATAGCTCTGACACAATTCTGAATGGGCCCTCCCTCATGAGCATTGGGGTATGGATCCATGGTAAAGAGGGAAATACTATGGGCCAGATTTACAAGGCCAAATTACCACCGGAGCATCACTTTTAGTGACGGTCCGGTGGCGCTTTTCACTGCACTATATTTACAAGGAGGCGTTAACCCCTTGGATGCGGGTGTCGGCCACTGGCCGACGCCCGCACTACCTCCCTGGTGCGGGTGACGTCCAGTGGCCGACACCAGGGAGGGGGTTAATGAATCCTCAGGTGCATCGCACCTGAGGATTTTTTTATTTTTTTTTGTTCCCCCCGCCCCCCACCCGCCCCTTTGTGACGTCAGCGCGCTGCAAGGCACGCTGACGTCACTTTGTGGATTTCCCCAATGGAGCAGGAAGCAACAGCACAAACGGCCTTCCCCACTTTCAGGAAGGCCTCGGGGGGCCAGGAAACACTTTCAGGAAGGCCGCGTAAGAAAAGGGAGACTCTCCCCTTTTTTACGAGGCCTTCCTGAAAGTGTTTCCTGGCCTCGCAGCTGTGCTGAGATCGGGGGCCAGGAAACACTTTCAGGAAGGCCTCCTAAGAAAGGGGAGAGTCTCCCCTTTCATACGAGGCCTTCCCGCACGTGGGGAAGGCCGTTGAAAAAGAAAAAGAAATGGGCGGGGGCGCCCGTGGGCAGGGCGACCCCCTGTGGGGGCAATATTTTTTTTAGTTGTTAAAGGGCTTCCCTGGGGGCCATTTTGGCCCCCAAGGAAACCATACAACAACTAAAATATATATATATATCTATCTACATCTATCTACATGGATATCTCTATAGATAGATCTATAGATAGATATTATCTATCTCTATATATATATCTATCTACATAGATCTATCTATAGATATATCCATGTAGATAGATATATATATATATTTTAGTTGTTGTATGGTTTTCTTGCCCCCAGGGAAACCCTACAACAACTAAAAAAAATATTGCCCATATTGCACTATGGTGCAAGGATGCCTGCGTTGGCGCAGGCAGCTTAATTCAGTGCAGGGGGAAACACAGGTGTGTGCCGAATTCCTGTCATAAATTAGGACCTATGCCTCTGAGCAAGCAGCCGTTCTGCCTTTCATTAATGCACCATCCCAGGACAGCTGTGAGTGGAGTGCATTGATTGTAATAGGGCTCACAGCCCTGATCTGCACCCAGCACACTTTGTTAAAGGTGTGCCATGGTGCAGGCCAGGAGAGAGTGCCCCTTCTATGATGCCGCCCTGGGGTATCATTGTAGTAAATATCAATTTCATAGCAGGTCTTTGCTCTTCCATGTTCATAGCGCTCAGGAATATTGAAATACCCAGGATCAAACCCTTTGAAAATGACAAATAACACATCTATATACCTTTAGTAGACATGACATCCTTTGATATTCAAAGTGAGTTTTGTGGACAGGGTGGCTTTTAGTTACCTTCCACGCGTGAATATAATTTAAAATTAACTGATTTGTGTTGGACCTGGCCCTTTCCACAGGGTAATTCCCCAAACCTTTTGCCTTCTCCTCCTAATTTCTGTGACCCTTTTTTGCTGCCTTGTAAACTTGGTATGATTGGCTTATACCTGATCTATACCCAGGGCCTGTACTAGTGTGCCTGCAGTGTTGCTTGTGCCACCAACTGAAGTAGCCTTTTAAACCTGTCTCAGGCCTGCATATGCAGTTTGCTGCCACAGGGACCTGGCATCTAAAGCTACTTGCCAGGCCCAGAACTCACCTTTTACTACATGTAAGTCACCCCTAAGGTAGTCCCTAGCTAGCCCTATGGGCAGGGTGCTATGTATGTGGAAGGCAGGACATGTGCCTGGTATCGTGGCGTGTCCTTTTATTGACAAACATCCTAATTGGTTTCTCACTGCTGCAAGTGCTGCCTTCTCATAAGATTTCATTGGAAATGCCTTGCCTTATTTCTAGGGGGTATTGTCTGATTTATGAGGGATAGTGTAGGCATTTTTGGTATGGTTGTACTGGGAGTGAGAATTGCTGCTTACTGGTGTAGGTGGATTTTTCATTGCTATTACAGAAATGCCACTTCTACAAAAGTGAGCATTTCTTTGTGCTAATGACTTTGGTGTTTTGCAGCTTGACTCCAATCCACGTCTGGGCAGAGTGACAGTTGTGCTTTTTGCATACTTTCAGACAGCCTGTACACAGGGAGGGTGGAGGTGTCACAGAGGTGCATCTGTATTTTGAGTAATCTTCCTGGGGAGGTGGGGCACACATACATCTGTAAAGGCTGTGCCCTGGCCTCACAAAAAAGGTAGTTTACCCCCAACTGATGTTTGGAGCCTGTGCTGGAGGAGAGAGGAGGCACACGCAGAACCAGTTGTAACTGGTTGAAAACCCCTCTCCTCCTCATTGGAAAAGCTTTGCAAAACTGAGTTTAAGTACAGGGGATTTTTCCCTACATTTGAGACATTAATGGTCTACTGAACTGGACAGAATGCTGCTGGAAGGACTCACCAGGAAGCACCTTGGACTGCTGCTGCTGTGCTGACCTGTGGCCTGCTGGGTCACTGGGATAAACTGCCACTGACTGCATCCCTCTTGTGCTGGACTGTTGTTGGGCTCTGCCACCTTGTGCTTCATTGATGTCTCCAGGGGCTGGGTGCTGTGGCCCCTGTCCCCTGCAACTATTTGTTTCTCAGTGCAAGGAGTGCTGCACCTAAAAGTCCCTGTAGTGCAGCAGAGTGTCTGAGAAGCACTTCTCTTTGTCCTATTATTATAGCGTCAGGAGTAGTGCTCTATGTATTGCCATTGTGCCTGGAGGACGCCGTGTGTTGATTTCCTCAAGAGCTGGGAGACGCTTGGTCTGAGGAAATAAATCACCACCATGACTCGGGCTCTTAAAAATTGCCCCTAGCACTTTTGTAAGTGCGTTCTCGTGGAAGGATTCACCGCTGCAACCCGGATGTTCTGAAATTGAAGGGCACGTTGGTGGTGTGCGCTCGAACGTGCCCCCAGGATACCAGAACAACAAAGATTGGAGTCGGCGTGCTCCTGTTAGTACCCCAGGGACCCGGTGTCCTGAGAGGTGCCCCTGGGGCACAGGCCGGCTCCTGCTGTTAGGTAAGTCACCGCCGCTACCCAGGGAAAAGAGTGAGTCCACCTAAAGACGCTGGGGGCCCTCGGAATCAGTCCCAGCTGTCTCAAGGAGGAGCGCGGCTGGTAGATAGAGGTGTTCGTCTCTCGCCCGTCTTTTAGGCAGCCGCCTCAAGGACACGGGTGGCTGCCTTCAGTACCGCAGGGCACAAGGGGCAGAGAGGGAGTCCCTTTTCCCTCGGCCACTGCTCCAGGGGTGCGGACACCCCACCAACCTTAAGCCTAACTCCAGGAGCCCCAGGAGGGACAGTCGTGGCAAGTGGGGGGGGCCCAGATTTTGTACTGGGGCACTGGTTTAGGCACAGGCCCCAAAAAGGGGCCCAACAGTGAAACCCCTAGGGGGTGCATGCCACCCCTCTCTCCCTCCCGCAAAGATCAGCAAACAGCCCCCGTTCTGTGCAGGGAGCACCAGGTGCCACCTGTTTACATCATGGATCTAGAGGTGCCGCTTCAGGTACTGGCCAATGTGCCATATCTTTACCAATGTTCCTTTCTTGGGACTTTTATGTTGATAGTGGCATTATGTTTGATGACTTGCCATATGTCTACTAATGTTCCTTTTATGGGCAGTTATGATGATTTGATGACAAGTGTATTTTTTTAGTAATGTTTTCCTGACTACTGCTTATGTTGCAGAATACTGAGTACCTATGTGTTCTATTATGACTACTGCTTATCTCTGCAGATTACTATGTAATGTTCTGACAACTGCTATGGTAACAGGGTTTTACTGACATGTTATGTTTGGTCTAATTATGTTTTGTGCAATCCAGTTTATTTTCACATAACTTGATGTTGTGTTCCCTTTGTGGTGTATTTATTGCGTCACGTGTGTTGTGTGTGTTGTGCAAACGCTTTACACATTGCCTCCGGGTTAGGCCTGACTGCTCATGCCAAGCTTCCAATGGGGTGAGCAGGGGTTATCTTGGGCGTGTATCTCCCTTGCCCTGACTAGAGTGGGTGGGTTCTGTCTGGCTTAGGATCATACTCTAGCCAACCAGAAACCCCATTTCTAACAATTCGCATCTGCAGTTGAACGTTTGTAAAAAGAAGGCATCATACGCTTCCTGGCAATAAAAATTCATAAAAGGACAAGAATTAGTTTTGTAAAACCACCTGCATAAACTGTTAGAAAAGAAGGAATAACACAAACTTCCCGATAAAATCAGAAAAATTACTTTCACTGAAGTCACCTCTTGAATCAACATTCAAGTGAGCATACTGTTTACAATAATTACGGAACTACAGTGAAATGTAAAATTTCCATAGGCCATACATTTCATTTACTAAATGTACATACCTGCGTACCTTCAAGTTTTAAAAAAATGTACAACTTTTTGGATCAATATTATTTTGTTGCTGAGAAAGTTGAATGTAAAGGAGCAACACACCATTAATGCCCCCAAAAGTTTTGATGATGCTGTTATATATGCCGTATAGTATAGCAACAGTGATTACTATCAGACTGCATCAAATCAAAGAAAATCAAAGGTGTTATCAATTACACCCTCTACTAGCATATGACATGATTGACTATGTAGCTGATGAGAATATTGTTTATTAGAAAACTGAAAAGTCATAAAAAAGGCTTCTATGGAGTCTTCAGAATGATCACATTATGAATGTCATACCTTTTCTTCGAATTCCCCCAATCTCCCCACTAAACAGAAGCATTAGCCTAATGAATTGTGAACACACATGATAGCCAGGACAAATATTAGTCCAGTGGAATGCTGGGAGCACCATGGAAGACAATTCAATGGTTCAGTCCCAATATTGGCTAGCATAAGCCTTCAACTCCAGCATTCCGATGCGTGCCTTTCTGTTTCTACCTGTTTAGTTTATAACATTCCACAATCAGGAAGCGGAAAGTTCTAAAACCATTATGGAACTTCTGCCTTTGACTGCACTGGTTGTGTAAGACACTCTCCCTCGTTATAGGCACTTGGAAGTGGCTCGGGCCTGTAACTTGGAAAGAGAGCCCGTAGCAACTATTATAGGCGTAGGCAGAAGATAACAATGTTACATTATATGTTCTTAGGACCCACGAGAAACGTTATCAAGGACTGCATGCCACAGTATAAAAAACTCAATATCGATTTACATAATATGCCAACATGCTATAAGAACCACTCCTTAATGTATCTTCATTTTTCTTCTATTTGTCTTAGTTAATTGTCTTTTGCAATTACCACGCATCAGAAGGTGCTAAAGTTTGCAAACTTAAGCCACAATGACCTTTCTCTTTGCATTACCCTCACCAAAATCCCTAGACAAATGAAATCAACCTTATGAGGCTCCTAATTCATAATACTGTCAAGACACTCTCCCTACTATCAATTTATCTCCCAGCTCGGTGGATGGATTTTCATATGCTGCAGTATTATTGACAGCCACTAGTAAAGTCTTGCCAGACACATTTTAAATGGTGTAATGGTATAATTCTTGGATGTCCTTCGTGTCTGCGTGTAGGATTTCATTCTCAGATCCTGCAACTGCTGGAATTTAAATGGCCATAGTTTTTGTAGCTAAGTATGTTGAAATTAGGTTCCCGATTTGTCACAGGTTTGCTTGGGGAATGGACCTGCATGTTTATTATGTTTGGACCTTTGTACGATCTGCTAATATATAAAATGGAATGCTGGTGCTTTAGTCCATTGTTGTAATTCGTGGTGGGATTGGATGTTATGGGTTTCTTAGAACAGAACATTTTATAGACATTAAAAAGCTTGTGGATGAACAGTGTTGACAGTTGCTGCTTATGCAAGCAAGAGGTGGACTAGGATGGACTTGGTCTAGCAGCTTGTTAACATTCTGTCTTAGCTGTAGCTGCAACTTCTAGATGGCAGTAAGAATGGGTTCAAGAAGAAAGCAGTAGCATACTAGGAATGCTTCAACTCATGTCTTTAAATATTGTTGCCTCTGGTAGACCTCAGAAGTTGGCCTGCTCCTGCGGGTATGCACCTTTTAGGAGGGAAAGTAATGGTGTTTTGGGTATCATCATGGTTTGCTATGACTGTGGTTCTTTACATTGGCAACTGAGGTTCAGACTCCCGCCCTACACTTCCAGACCCGCAAGGACCCTCACTGAGTCCCACACTGTTCAACACATACATGGCCCCTCTCGCTGCCATCGTCAGAATCCACGGTATGAACATCGTGTCATATGCCGATGACACACAACTCATCATTTCCCTCACCAAAGACCCGGACACAGACAAAAGGAACTTCCACTCAGAAATGGAAGCCGTTGCCACCTGGATGAGAGAAAGCTGCCTCAAGCTCAACTCCGACAAGACTGAGCTCATTATCTTCGGAAATGCCACCTCAGCTTGGGACAATTCCTAGTGGCCCACATCCCTCAACACCCCCCCCCCCGCACCGACTATCCATGACCCACCAGATAAACTCTGTTGCTTCTTTCTGCTGGCACACAGTAAGCCAACTTTGGAACATACTCAGATGGATCCCAGCACACTGTCACAGGATAGTCACCCATGCCTTAGTCACTAGCAAGCTCGACTACGGCAACGCCATGTAAATCGGCACCTCAACCAGGAACATAAAAAAACTACAACTCATCCAGAACGCTGCTGCCAGATGCATTCTGGATCTTCCTCACCGAAAACACATCTCCCAACACCTGAGGACCCTCCATTGGCTACTGGACAAGAAGCTAATCACCTTCAAGCTTCTCAGCCTATTACAAAGCCATACACAATGCAGGACCAGCCTACATGAACCACCTCATCTCCTTCCACATCTCCCCCAGATCCCTCCGTTTCACCCAGATGGCCCTGGCCACAATCCCTTGCATCTGCAAAACCACGGCTGGAAGACAATCCTTTACCTATACTGCAGCAAAGAGCTGAAACAACCACCCCCTGCACCTCAGACAATGTCTGTCCCTCACCATCTCCAGGAAGATCCTCAAGACATGGTTCTTCAGATGAGGCCCCTCACCACCACCCCAACCCTGCCTGGAGATCCTCACAGGTGAGTAACCGCGCTTTATAAATACTTATTAAATGATTGACTGAGCATCCCTGATATATGGGGACTCAAGTCTGCCCTATGTCTGCCCTATTGTGAGCTTAACTGAATGTGGTAAATTTTTATGAGCGATAGCCAAGTTTGAGTGAATACAGCTCAGTGTAAGGGGACTACATTGTCTGCACTGCAACTCTGCAACAAAGGGGATCAGGCAGGCCTAATTATTTTGCCTCACAGTTCCCTAAAGTAGGACATGTGTGGACACTTCATAAAGGATATATTGATCTACATGTCTATCCAAACTGTTGTACTAAAAATCTGATGGGAATTTGCACTGGTAAAGACAGTGTATAAGGATAAAAATAAACAAGGGTGCAGCTGCACCTGTGACACACTAGATCCTCAAAGCATTTCTATATTGGAAAGGAACATGTGATTAGTGGAGTGCAGGGTCTTGTTGTGTATGGTGAACAGTAAAGTAAGAGGCTGCCCTTCTGATATAATCTGGAAGAGCATTGTGATGAAGCGGAGAAGGGTAAGATGCATTGCTGATGACAGCATATATTTACCCAGTCTGAAGCATCAGGTGCTTGAGATGCTAGCCATGTTATTTCATGGCAATGTATATTTGCATTGGCTGGTGTTTGATGGTTCTATTGTGTCAGCATAATTGGGACAGTGCAAATGTCAAGGTTGGCTAACTGACATTATCAGTGAATGGAGAAAGCTTTCTGATTGAAAATGTTTCGGTAAAGAGAAAAAAACTTTATGGAATTTGCAACCTGATGAGAAAGGTATGAGTATTATTTTTGTCCTTTGTGTATTATCTGACTTTTGATTTTAACTATACAAGAGTAAACTGTGAGTTGTGATTTGAGGGAAATGATGGCAGTTTAAATTGTGTCATAGCAATCAAAGCTGGCAGATAGGGAACTTAGATTTCTGTGGAGCTAGAAATAGCGAATAAAGCTATATTATTTGTATTCAATGATATTTGAGGATAAGCATTTTTTCAACAGTGTGAAAACTGATACTTTTGTGCAACACAAGTATTGGGGGTTGGTATGTGAATGAAGGCCCACCCTGTATGCCAGTAGGCACTGAAGCAGGAGAAACAGGAGGTGTTTTTTAAGAATGGATGAAAGCTTTAGCAAAACATTTTGGAGAACAGATAAATGTTGGTCTGTACAGCAGAAGAATAAATGTTTCATGTGATATAGTTGTGCTATGTTATGTGGCACAACACCATAATTGTTGGATTTGGAGTGACTTTGTCAGGGAATAGAAATGCTCCTGTGTGCATGGTTTATGAGATGGATTGGACAAGAAAGGAATTTATTATGCAAGTAAATGATGATGTGACAGATATCCATGTGCATTGTGTGATATTGTGGTGAATTGCGGGAATGTGAAAACAATGATGAACTCTGGATCATGGATGACCTTATACTTTAATCTTAGAAAATGTATTTAAGAGTTTTCAAGGATATTTTGATTTGTAGAAGTTATGGGTCTAAACCAATATCAGTAGTAGACAAATTCAAATGATAGAAGATTAGGCTCAAGGTGAATGTGATGGAGAAAGAGTCTTCATTAAAAGGAAGAAAGCACCAAATACAAATGAAGAACAAAGTGGATCCTGTGGCAGAGGAAGCCATGTTGGTGGTAGAACTAGGGTAGGAAATAGGATGGGTAAGGGATCTGTGCATCAGAATTCATAAAATATTTGAAGTGTCTGGCAGAAATGAAAAGTGATATACATAAGATGATATTAAAAAAGTAAGTTGAGCCAATGGCATCAAGAGGATACGTCAGGTACTGAACTTGATGGGGAAACCATGTGAAAAGGATAATGTGAGATGTAAGAAGGTGAGGATGATAGAACCAACAGAAACTTATCAATGTTTGGTATCTGGGCTGAATATACCTACACCACATGGGCTAAATTTGCATAAATGCAATGTTGAGAGAAGACTTGAGGTGGAGGCAGTGCAGGCAGTGCTTATGGCACCTGCATCAAGGATAAAATAGCAGATAAAGTATTTTTGTTAATTTAATACAAATTATTCAACGCTTGCAGAACAATTTGCATGAAAGTTAGAATATTTAAGACCTTTTTAAAAAAAATAGTTAATTTTAAATGGACTACAGACTGTGAAAAAAGGGCCAGATTTATAAGTTTTGATGCAAAACTGAGCTAACGCAGTTTTGCGTCAAATTTTTTAGTGCTGGCTAGTGTCATTTCTTAACACCACCGGTGCGTCAAATTTATACTTTGATGCTGGGTGGCGCTAAGAATAGGTTAGAGTAATTTTTCCTGATACTAACCATTGAGTCTTGTCGGTAGGCAAAATGATGTTAATGCAGGAAAAATGACTCTCATCCGGTTTGCGACATGGAAAAACATTGCAAAACAGATATGCTCCATTTTTCCTCGCAATAGCGTCAAAAAGTGATGCAAACGGAGCAAAACAGTGCTAAGGAGCTCCAAAATTGATCCCAGAAGCCAGGAGAGACCCCAAGGAGACCCCAGACAACCAGGAACCATCCAGGAGGACACAGACAAGAACCGGGGGAGAGACAAGAAGAAGAGGAAGTGTTGCTTCAGTGCAGAGGAGCATGAAGTTCTGGTGAGAGAGGTGACGGAGCACCAACATCAACTCTTCATCACCTCAAAATTTGGCAACAGATTGTGGACAAGATTAACCGTGTTGCATAGGTCAGGAGAACTGTCACTGAGTGCAAGAAATGCTGGCATGACTGCAAGGGCAGGACAAAGGAAAAAATGACAAGGAACTGGAAGGCAGCACTGCAGACCAGAGGTGGGAGTCCAGCACCGCAAGAGGACTTGGACAAGATGGAGGAGATGGTTGCAGCAGTCATCCTTAAGGAAATTGTCTACCTCAGGACAGGACAGCGCAGACTACCAGGAAACAACACATATGCAGGGTAAGTTGCAAAATGCCTAAATGTTAAGTGCAAGAAGGGGGAGGCACATACCTACTACACAATGCATGT
This sequence comes from Pleurodeles waltl, assembly GCF_031143425.1. Classification (NCBI taxonomy): domain Eukaryota; kingdom Metazoa; phylum Chordata; class Amphibia; order Caudata; family Salamandridae; genus Pleurodeles; species Pleurodeles waltl. The sequence continues at coordinate 1,080,926,545 of NC_090444.1, read as the reverse complement.
CAGCCCTGAAAATCAGGCAGTGGAAAGGGTAAAGGGGCACGGCACAGGACTCCCCCATGGATCTGTCTGTCTTGGACTACCCTGATGACCTGGCTAACCAGCTGACAACCATTAGCCAGGAAACCCCCTAAGATGTCCTGGGAACACTCCAGACTCCACCTCCAATCGCAAGGATGAGCATACATGTAGCAGCCATCCCAGAGGACCCACTCACCACCCCAATAGTACGACCTGCCAGCTCAAACACAGCTGAGGACTGTGATGATACAGGGACCACCTTTGAGAGGACAGTAGTGGGAGCACAGCGGGAGCTGGCCAAGGAGGTGTGGGTGGGGATGCAAACTATGGCAGCCAGCCTTGAGGGGATGGGCATGTGCATGATGATGTCCGCAGAACAGAAAGCAGCTATACAAGTCACACAATCCCTACTGCAAGGAGTCCAACAGTGTGTGAGGGACCTCACCACTGCTGTGAGGGAGTTGCTACAACACCTGCCCTCCCAATCTTGCAGCTGCATGCATGACAACAAGCTGGACTCCATGCACAGGTAACTGGTCTCCCTCAGGGCAGACATGGCTGCCTACCACAGGGATTTTGCTGCCATACTCAATAATCAGCAGCTCCTCCTTGCTGCAGTGATGCCATATGTAGTTCCACAGATGGCAGGTGTCAGGAATTTGGTGTCCTCTTCTCCAACCACTGATGTGTGTGTTGCCCCCTCACATCCACCACCACCACCACCATCAAGGGCAGAGGAGACGATACACCCATCAGAGTATGAAAAGGTGGAAAAGATCGTCTTCACCCGTAGGAGTACCCGGTATCAACAGTCCATGCCACATGGGCACTGATTTCCCTTTGTCCTGTGCTTGACAACATGCCAGTGTTGCTACAGTTGGTGACATGCACTCTTCACCGACACACTGTTAACCTTTCCACTATGGACTGCAATTGCCTCTCACTACTCAATTGGCAATTCATGTTTATCTTCACTGAATGACACTTCATCTCAGCATGTCAAATTACATGTCTCTCAACCTTACACTTGTGTTGCATCACAATATATTGCTTTACACTAATGGGGTCACAAACCTGGACTATGCAAATATTGCACTTTAGCTCTTTAAAATAAACAGCACCTACACACCCACTTTGTCACTGTGTGATGTGACACATTTACTTTGCTGAAGATGTGTGATGCATGTAACATGTCTATGGTCACAGAGTGTCAATACCAGAGTGCAGAAATAATGTGGGCAGATATCTATGCACAAGTGCCCAGATTTTTACTTTTTCTGCACTGAACTTGCATCATTTTTTAAGCAAAAGCAGCGCAAACTTGCAAAATATCATTGTATTTTGTAAGTTTGTACTGCTTTGGCGTACAAAAATGAGGCAAATGCAATGCAAAAATAGTATAATTCAGGGCCAAGGTATCTACAAGATAAAAGTCAATGCTGGCCACATCCCCTACAAGCAAGTCATTGTGTATGTGACATTTGCTTTAAAACATACATGCCTCCCCCGCAACATACAGCGGGAATGGCTGTGTAAGAGTGTTTGGCCAATAAAGTCAGCTGGGAGTACAATTAAAACACATATGCATGAAATTTGTATACTTGACCTCATCTGAAATTGGCACTACTCAGTTTAGCAGTGTTGAAATGAACTTTAGGCTGCAGGCAGACGTCCCATAGTGCCCAATATCACAACACTGGATCCAAACTATTACAGCTTCAAAAGCACACCTACCTGTCCAATACATGGGAATCATAGTCAAGTTGAGTGGTGGGTACAATGGATGGCAGATGCACTGAGATTTAGATTTGTTGTGACAGCTCCGTTGGAAGTGGGAATTAAAATGTCAAGTGAGGGATGTGGATAGAGTATGGAATACTCAGGCCAACAGACAATTGGCACGGTACACTGAACCTGAGCCTCAAGCATATGACACATGCAGTTAGGAAGTACCTAAATCTATAATAACTATGTACCAAACAGAACCTAAAACTATGTAAAACACCTATACTAACTTAATCTATCCGAACTATACATTATCCACAACTGGCCCTAACTACCCTATGCTATTACTTACCACATTTAACAACACACTCTAAACATTTGCCCCCCACCCCCCTTGTATGACGAGACACATGTAGGACAACATATACTAACCTAAACATATACTAACTAATACTAAACAAATATATATTTCTCTGTATTTTTTTAATGTTTTTTTTTAAATACACAAAAGCTCCAACATTACCAACAAACTAACATGCAATAATAAGAACCCCCCAACCTACTTATCCTATCTAAACTACTACCCTACTCTAACCTATCACTAAACCCCCTAAACCCACTACACAACAGGATGAGGAATGAGGAGGGAGGGGACTCAATCAGGGGTGAGGGGAGGCAAGAGTTCACAGGTTTGCCCTCCTCAGTGTCTTCTTAATAGCTTTGAGCCTCTGGGTATTTTTGTCCACGTCCCTCTGTATTGTGTCAAGCTTTCTCAACACTTTCTTCACGTCACTCTGGAGTTCGGCAATTGCAGCCATGTCCATTGCAGCAGATGTGGGGGTCTGTGTTGCAGAGGTTGATGGTCCAGCCGGTGTCGTGGTCAGTGGTGCTGACCTTAAAGGTGCAGCGGGTGTGGTGGTTGGTGGTGCTGAGGTTGACAGTGAAGCAGGTGGGGCTGATGTGATGGTGGCCGCTGTGGTACTGGCTGCAGTTGTGGTGGTGGCTCCAGCCTTTGTGGCCAATGCCTGTCCCCCTTGGCTGAAAGCCCACCATTCTCCTGTGGCTCTCTCTCTCTGATAGCGTCTTGTCATCCTTCGGTACCCAGACTCGACATCCAATATGTGTCTGTATCTCACTGCCCGCTTCTGGAAAGCCCTGATCTCAGCTACATCCATGTTGGCAGCTGTAAAAATGAGACAGGCAAACATCAGTGTCCTTGTTGTGTGATGCATGTACAGATGATAATCTAACACTCTGCCTCAATTTGCACATGCAATTCAAATCACAGTCCAGATGATATAATGTCCCTGATGAATGAAATGGCAACGCTGCCTATCCATCAAGTTAATAACACTACAGCAAAGCACAACAAGAGGTGGACCAAATAAAGTAATCTGTGCATTGATGTAGTGAAATGTGTCACAATGCAAAGGCAGCAACTACTTCATATGGGTCAGGCCGACTAATCTTCATCATCTGAGTCAACTTCAAGGCACCCATGACCATTGATTTGTAGATGTAAGTGGCAGGATGCATGCAGTTGCTAATCATAAGGGGTCAGTGTTGTTTGGGACACATGCATGCTTGAATCAGATGACTGTTATCTACACTGTGACCATCACATCTACCTACATGTATGTTGTTCCCCTACCCATGTGTCTCAGAGGGGATGGGAATGCAATACATCATCACAACTGTCGAGGATAACCACGAAGACATGTCCACTTGTACATGTATTTAGTGAGTGGAACACATGTGAGGGGGGCAGCTACCTAGGAATAAGGTATCCATAGGTCATTCACATCTACATTCATGTATCCAGTTGTGGACAACCATCAACACCTGATATGCCAACACAATTAAAAAAACAGCCACAATGATGACAGCACACGTCTGGCCTTTACCTGCATGCATGCCTATTACATACCACATAATTGTCACATGAAGAGAATACAACTTATGGGGCTAGATGCTGGGGACAGTTACCATTACATGTACATTACAATACAGGGATGCACAATGTTGTGCAGAAAAATGATACATCACTGTCTTGTGAGAATGAGGGTACGACTCAGTGACAATATTCTGACACTAGAGCCCTTCCAAGTCACATGTGGGCCTACATGTGGCTACTAACCACCTTGTTCACATGCTGCTGCCTACTGCTCAGCACAAGACTCCCAAGATATGGTTCACTGCCTGTCAATGTCTAACCCTTGCATGGAACACCATGTCAACATCCAGTCAAGTAATATATCAGATCACGTGCCAGCTCATCATATCTTGCAATGAGTGCAACACACAAGAGTCACTCACACAACAGCTGCAATCACTACACAGGACAGACATTATCACACTTACTTGATACGCCTGTGTCCTGAAATCGAGCCACTTCCCTGATGTTATAGGGGGCAGGTCCATCTGTAAGACATGGAAAAGAAATATATGCTCAGTGTCAGATCACTGTACAAATGTGTGGACAACATATCACAGTGTGTAACATTTTATGTGAGTGAGCTGGTGATCCTGCATGTAGACACTCCAACAGACATACCACTGCAAACTCAGATTGACACTGACACTCCAGTGACTGATAGCCTCACATCTGCACACATGCACTGGGCCTAACAATCATGTGGTGCTAAACCCAACAACAAACATTTGTGGCTAATTTATTTCAGATTGTACTTCATGTCATGATTTGTATTTGGATAATAATTTCAATGGAACTTCCCTGGTGCACTGCAATACAAGTGACTCAGGTTTTGTGGCTTGTGCATTAAGGGGCACACGTTACTGTGTGATGAATATGTGGCTCAATTATGTAGGTATCAAATGCCCCATTGGCAGTGTCCCCTAAGTCATGTATACCCCCTTTGCCAGCATAATGGCAGGGATCATGTGTGTGTAATGATGACAATATAGCGCTAAACATGGATTGCCCACTTTGCTGTCCTGATACAGTGAAATGTTGTATGCTGACAGTGTCTTAGCTGACCATCATTGACAGAATGCATGGGCACAGGTGCTGTCATTGCTTCTGAAATGTGTGACTAAGGGCGACATGTGCCAAGATCAGGTTTTGTGAGTCATACATTGCGAGACTTAGCAACTCGCAATTTGCAAGTAGGATGATCTGAGGTACAACACTGTCAATGACACTGTTTGCAAATCACAATTGGGGTAGCAAACGACCTACCTCATGAATTTTAATGAGGTAGGTCTCATTTTGCAAACCCCTTGGGAATGGCAGCACTCAGAGGGTTGGTGGCCTACTGGGCTCAGCAGACCACCATGTCTGTGACTGCTTTCAAATAGAGATGTATATATTTTATAAATATAGCCTTATTTCATCAAGGGTAAACAGAAAGCATTTAAAAAACCAACATTATGACTTAAATAATTTTTTGAAGCAGTCAGTGGTCCGTTGGACCACTTCCTGCTCTGAAACAATTTTTGGGCATGGATTCACAAAGGGGAAGGGATCCCATGGGGTCCCCTCCCTTTTTGCAAATGGGTTAGCAGCAACTTGAAACTGGTTGTAACTGCATTTGTTTAGTGCCAGCATTTGCGGTCACCAAACAATCAATGAGCGGACTGCGACTCGCTAATAGGAAAGGAACGCCCCTTCCTAAATGCCACTGGCAAACCCTGTTTTGTGATTGGGCAATGTGATAGTAGAATGGCAAAATTGGGATGTGCATTATAATAAACATTTTTTCTTGACGTAAACACACAAAATCTGAAAAGTAGGCAGTTTGTGACAAATAAAAATATCTTGGTACATGTGGCACTAAGTAATAGTCGGACATGACTCAACAAAGCTCAGGACTGCATTGTTAACATGTATAGACATGTGGAATACATCTCAGTCCTGGGACACTGACAGTTCTGCTTGCATGCAACATGGCCACAAACATTGTGTGCAGCACGTCAAGACATCTGCTACTGTAACTCAGAAGCATTCTACTGTACACATTTGTCAATGTGATACTCACCAACAGGTAACTGATCACCACACCCAAGTGGTCCAGCAGATCCTGTTCTCTAGCCACCAGGTCAGCCCAGCGATGCTTCATCTGGTGCTCATTCCTGCTCGTTTGGAATACTTGTTTGAGGTGGTAGAGCACCTTGCCCCACCGCAGCCACCTTACCTCTGTGTCATACCCCTGTATCACACGCCCACCCATCTCCAGCATCAATGGCAGAAAGTGGCACACCAACCACACAAAGCCCCCAAGCTCCTCCTCTCCCATGCGGGTCAGCCTTGCCCTTCCCGACATGTCCTTGCACAACAATGCAAAACTGAAAAATGTAAAAAGGAAGGAAAATAAATGTAAAAGAAGGAAACCTACAGTCAAAACTAGGAACCCCAACTAAACCAACTAATGTAACCCCCAAACAGACGCATGACAGCACAAATATAATCCAAAAGACACTAAACTACACAAAAGCACATAAACAGGTACAATATACAAATAGAACACACAAGAGAGACATCACAAGATACAAGAAACGCAATACAGACACCAGCAACACCGAGACACAGCCACACAGTCAAGAAAAAGCACAGACTGTAAAGTGGAAGTGACAGTACACCCACTGTACCATGCCTGTAAACAGGATTTCCTATTACATCACTCCCTGCCCCCTTTGTGGCCCGTTTGCCGTCATGCATGTATTTTTTTGACACATACGATGTTTGCATGAATATTTACGATGCATAACGTACATGTGTGGCAAAATACCATGAATTACCTGTAAACTTCCATTTCAATGGATGTCAGCATGCATGTGGTGCGCTGGTGGAATTAACGCTAAGGGTGCATGTATGTTTAGTTAGCGTTTGCATGATTTTTCAATGCAATTGCGTCAACATTTTGGACTCAAACTGTGTTTGCATGATTTTCAATTATTTAACATGCATGCACTCTGTATCAAGATGGAGATAGAATGGTATGGCCTGCAGTGTGTGGTATAGTGGTTGGCCACATGTGGTAGTGTAAGCTACTGTGTGTTTTGTTTGTGAATGATCTGTAACAACAATATGTGTGCTTCTGAAGGAACGGCATGCAATACGTTGGACGTAATGCTCATGGATGAACGTGCTAAAAATGCGTATCTACTTCAGATGGTAATCAGTGATGTACAACAGTGATGATATGTGTTTGTAATATGTGTTGACTCATTTGATGTATGTAGTTGTTTGACTTTGGGGACATTACATTTCACACGACAAACATTACTCAGGGATGATTGATGATGGCTGATGAGTGCTAGGTCGAATATTTTATTCCTCATATGTCATTAATTGTTGGTTACAACTTCATGGTAACTTGTATGTGAACTACCCATATGTTGGCCATGTGTTCATGCTTAGGTGCGTACAGTGTTTAAGACACTGTGCCTTAATTCCACCCATAAGAATGTTATGTACACGTCAGTTTGACTCATAAGAATTACCTATGTTACTCATGTTGCTGGTGTGGACTTGCTGCCCTGGCTGCATGTCTTCACATATTTTCAGATGTGCATTCCACAGAAGTGTCCAGTTCGAGTGTGTGGGCATGTGTACCCTGTGTTAGGATTGGGTTCCATGGTGTTACGGTTTTGTGCGGGTCTAGTCAGGAGTCTGTTAGGGGCAACCCTTGAGCTCACAGAGTATCTCCCAAGGAAGTAATGTACAAAAGCAGAAGAGCAGCTAAATGCATACAAGGGGAAAGGCCAGCTATGGTAAGGCAGAGAAAACAGAAAAATTAAGGCAGAGCAACCTTAGTGTCAACAAATATGGAACAGGTCAGTAATGAACAAACATTCAGGGCTTGTCACTAAGATTGTATACAGGGTAGGGCTCAGAACTTACCACGGCAACAGGAAACGTCAGTGTCTCTGTGCAGATTAATCTTACAGCTAGTCACCACGCAAGCCCCATAGAAAGGTGGCAGCAGAAGTGGATCTGTGTCTGGAACCTTAGGGCACCAACAAGGATTGTACTTAGATACACAAGACTAGCCTTTGTTGGTCCGACTGGAGGCACAGTGGCAATTCCTGGAATACAGACATAGCACACTGTCTCTGTTAGGCACTATTGACTACATTTAACACTAGAAAAAGGATGGGGGCTGGATTTTCCTCCTGGAAACCAGGTGCCAGAACAAATACAAAGGAAAACACATCCGGTGAGGACTGATAGGACACTTACCAGACATGATAACTCAAGAGGAAACAGAAAGCAAGGGAACCAACTAGGAGGCAAAGACAGGCACAGGGAACAGGATCAGGTTGACACAAAGGCTGGAACAGGTCTGGGTAACAGAAGCAGGCTCTGGCAGAAACAAACATGAACAAGGCTGAGAAAGAGGGTGCAGACTTTGACTGGAACAAGCAGGAACAGGACTGGGCAAACAGAGAGCAGGTTCAGGCGTAATCAGGACTGTAACACAATCCATCAGGTGGTCTGGAACACAAATGAATCATACTCCAATGCACAACGAAGAGCTTCAGGGAATGGCAGCTTATAAGCAGTTCCAGGCAGCAGCAAGGCCAGGGTAGAGTCACATGTCTTGGCTGCACAAGAGAGGGCACAGGTGTGTGCAGCTTCAGTCTCTCACAAGTCCTGGAGGAGAGAATCCAGTATAAAGGGACATCTGGACTTTTCCCATAGGAAGCAATGGACAGAAGATTATGGCCCTCATTACAACCCTGGCGGTAAATCCTGCTTACCGCCGTGCAGAAGACCACATACCGCTGCGGCCGCGGAATTCCGCTACAGCTATTACGACCCACAGCCCGGAATCTGCCATAATACAGACACCCACACAAGTCCGCCACACAAAAGGTCAGTGATAAACTTGCGATAACAAAACCGACCCATTACACCAACAGGAATATGCCCACACTATCACCACCCATGAATTAACGCAGCGGTCTTTCAACCACGGTATTCCATTGGCGGTACACACCGCCGAGCTCAAAATACACACACATTTACAAAACACAACCACATTGGACAAATCGAAATACACACACCTGATACACATACACACACCACACCCATTCACCCAATCCAATATAAAGCACACACCCACATCAACCACAAATCCTTACTACCAGAATTCTGAAACTACACCAGAGAGAGGGACCACCATAAACAACACCAGCATCCACAGACACACAACACCATCACATACACAACATCCACGCACCTCAAACAACAAACACCAACACATTCCCTCACACATCACAACACACACCACCTTACACATCACCCACACCACTTCATGGCACCTCAACAACACCCCAGGTTCTCGGAGGAGGAGCTCAGGGTCATGGTGGAGGAAATCGTCCAGGTAGAGCCACAGCCATTCGGATCACAGGTGTAGCACACCTCCATTGCAAGGAAGATGGAGCTATGGTGAAGAATTGTCGACAGGGTGAACCCAGTGGGACAGCATCCAAGAACTGGGGATGACATCAGGAAGAGGTGGAACGACCTACTGGGGAAGGTGCATTCCGTGGTCTCCAGACACCAGATTGCTGTACAGAGGACTGGCAGTGGACCCCCACCTCCTCCCCCACAACTAACAACATGGGAGGAGCAGATCTTGGCAATACTGCATCCTAAGGGACTCGTAGGAGTAGCAGGAGGACTGGACTCTGGTAAGTCAACTCTTTACTACCTTATCCCCCCTCCCTACCTGCATGACATCACATACTCCCACCCTCACCCTCTCATCCATCACTCCAACACCTCACAAATGCCCCACTATCACAACCCACCCATCCCAATACCAAGCCCTGCATGCAACACCAAAGCATGGACACCCATCACCAAAGCATGTCCACTACAGATACCCACACAGACCCCAAACCAAATATCAACAAGTACCAAGCCAAGAATGCAAGCACTGGAGTACAGGGCCACTCACCCATCGCACACAATGGCACACACAGATGCATTAATCATGCCTTTAGACCCCTGCAGGACCCCTACCCAATGTCACCGGACTGGGTCTCTTCCCCCCACAGAAGCGACCCACAGAGATGACAGCAGCTCTGCACAACTGGATCAAGATGACCATCCCGGACCATCAGGGACCTCAGGACAATCGGTTCCCCTGACACAGTCCCAAACCACCACTGAACCTCCCCCCTCAGGAAACACCACCACAGCACCCACCCAGCGGGCCCATCCCTCTGTCCCCAGAACACGTCAATCAGCAGAGTGTCCACCACTACAGGGAACCCAGGCAAACCCACCAACCCAAGAAAATCAGGGACCTGGGGGTAGTGGGCACAGGATAACAGGGAAGCTGGGAGGACTGCTGTGTGACAGGGGGAGGACAGGCCCAGGGAACCCACTCTCCACAAGGCAATCTCCAACATCATGGGAGCTTACCATCATTCCCAGGAGACAATGGCAATGGTACTGGCCTAGTTTCAGGAGACCCAGCGGGTGCAGGAGGAACACTATCAGGGAGGACCTGAAGTCCATTAACAACACCCTGGTCACCATTACAAGGGTGCTGCAAGACCTTGTCTACACCAGGAGGGACACTGTGGCACAACAAGGGGCCCCTGACACTAGCCTGGACGATGAACAGCCCTCCACCTTCACCGGCGCTAGTGGACAGGAGGCACTGCCACAGGAACACGACACCAGAACCCCACTCCCTGCAGATGGAGAACCACCCTGCAAACGGTCCCTGACATCCAGGAACAAGACAGAGAAAATTGCCAAGACCCCAGCCAGGAAATGAGACACCCCTGAATGTCACCCTTCTGTCCCACTTTGTCACCCTGTCCATCCTTCAACTGCCATTGCTCTACTTCCTATGCCCCTTTGGACAATACACCTGTGAAACAAATAGACTGGACTCTTCCATGGACATTCCTCCACCACCCCCCTGCCCATTTTACAACCCCCTCCACTTATTTGCACAGAACTAAACACACTTTAATCACAAAACAATCTGGAGTCAGTTTGTGCTTTCACAAACGTGTAATTGGAATAACCATGGAATATAGCAATGTCAATTTACTTGTGCATACCGATGTAACACAGCTGTAGGCCTGGAGGAAATATAGCAGAGGGCACAAAGTGGGGCCCACATCCATCAGGGTCCATAGACTGAGTGTAAAAGACAGACTTATGCTAGCTTCAATAATAGTATGAGATATGGGAGGCAGTGACATCGTCTTACCTGTGTCTCACTGGAAATATTGCATGATTATGTTGTTTCTGTTGTCGATATCCTCTTCTTCTGCCTTCTCTTCTTCACTGTCCACAGGCTCCACAGCTGCCACAAGACCACCAGCTCGTCCATCCTCCTGCAGAAAAGGCACCTGGTGTCGCAAAGCCAGGTTGTGCAGCATACAGCAGGCCTCGATGATCTGGCACACCTTCTTTGGTTAATAGTAGAGAGAACCACCTGTCATATGGAGGCACTGGAATCTGGCCTTCAGGAGGCTGAATGTTCGTTCAATCACCCTCCCAGTTCGCCCATGTGCCTCATTGTAGCATTTCTCTGCCCTTGTCGTGGGATTCCTCACTGGGGTCAGTAGCCATGACTGGTTGGGGTAACCAGAGTCACCTGCAAATATCAAGGGACAACTGTTAGACACACACTAACCCTTAGGGACAACCCCATACCCAGACACCTATTCACACTCTATAGGGTCCTTGTCCTCACCTATAAGCCACACTCGGTGCCTCTGGAGTTGCCCCATCAAATAAGGGATGCTGCTATTTCTCAAAATGTAAGCGTCATGCACTGAGCCAGGAAACTTGCCATTCACTTGGGAGATGTACTGGTCTGCCAAACACACCATCTGCACATTCATAGAATGGTAGCTTTTCCAATTTCTGTACACCTGTTCACTCCTGCGTGGGGGTACCAATGACACATGTGTCCCAACAACGGCACCAATGATCTTGGGGATATGTCCCAGGGCATAGAAGTCACCTTTCACAGTGGGCAAATCCTCCACCTGAGGGAACACGATGTAGCTGCGCATGTGTTTCAGGAGGGCAGACAACACTCTGGACAACACGTTAGAGAACATAGACTGGGACATCCCTGATGCAGTGGCCACTGTTGTTTGAAAGGAACCACGTGCCAGGAAATGGAGTACTAACAGGACCTGCACTAGAGGGGGTATTCCTGTGGGATGGCGGATAGCTGACATCAGGTCTGGCTCCAACTGGGCACACAGTTCCTGGATTCTTGCACGATCAAGTCTGTAGGTGACTATGATGTGTCTCTCTTCCATTGTCGACAGGTCCACCAGTGGTCTGTACACTGGAGGATGCCGCCATCTCATCACCTGCCCCAGCAGACGTGTCCTATGGAGGAGAACAACGAGCAGAGAGTCAGCCAACACTGAGGAATCACAAAATGTAATTTGCACACATTTCTCAATCCACAATATGCTTGTAACTGTGTGTATTCAAGGCCTACATTGGTGTGACGCAATTATTATAAATGCCATGTGGCCCCCTGAAATGGCTGCTGCCTGACCTGTAAGGTGGGACAAGGGGATATGAGGTAACTGCGCTGGCGTTGTATACCGTTGCGGTGGGCGGTCGAAGACCATGGCGCAATTCTGCATTGGTTAACATTGGACCCTATGGGTCAGAGGAGCTAATGACGATGTACGCCCGCAGTGACGGTACGCACCGCCGCAGACGTGACCGCCATTTTCTGTCTGTTTACTCACTTGATACCTGACCTTCAACAGGAGAGGACCTACACTGCAAGTGCTGCTGTGACCTGTGTCTGGAAGCGACGATGTCTACAGTGACTGGGGAAAGGGCCCCTGCCTTCACTTCGGAGGAGTTGGAGAAATAAGTGGATGGGGTCCTCCCCCAGTACACACAACTGTGCGGTCCTCCAGACAAACAGGTGAGTACACTGTGAGCAAGTTGCATGGGCAATGCCTGTTTGGAGTGGTGTGGATGGAAGATACATGGGGGGGCTGAGGCCTGCATGTGCGGAGGGTGAGTGCATGTGCGTCAGGGCAAGGGTGGGAACTGGGGCCAATGAGTATGACGGTCCGGATGGGTAAAGAATTTCCTTTCCCACTGTACCATTCCTCTAGATCAACGCCCACCAGAAGAAGGCTATTTGGCATGCCAACTCCAACGACGTCCGGACCCTGGGGGTCCACTACAGACGGAGCATCCACTGCTGTAAAAAATGGGAGGACCTGCGCTGCTGGAGCAAGAAGACGGGGATGGCCTCCCAACGTGGGAGGGGTGCCCTTCGCACCATGACCCCCCTGATGTTCCAGATCCTGGCTGTGGCGTATCCGGAGTTGGATGGGCGCTTGAGGGCATCACAGCAGCCACAAGGGGGTGACTACACTCTCATTCAGCTGACTCTGCACGCATTACAAGGTGTCTGGGTGCAGGAGGTGGGCAGTGGGTTCCCCTAAGCCAGGGCAAGTTTGGTAGGCAAGGTCCCTTGTGAGGCAGGCTATGTGGCACCCCAACCCCACTAGTGGTTAGTGCCATCTACACCTAGTCAGTCTCCTGTGACTTCCAGGTGTGCAGCAATCGGGCTTAGGCCTTGTACCCCATGGGCATGTGATTAATCTATGAACTATAAGTGCATGGCGTAGTGCAGAGGGCTGCTGTGTCTGTTGTGTCCGCCAACGGTAGTGGGGTTGCATGCACTGAACATGTCTTTCTCCTGTCTTTCCCCCCCTTTTTTGTGGTCTCCCTGTTCTTGTGGGCAATAGCATCATCAGGCAGAGGAGCATTGGCACCGGAGCAGGAGGGAGCTGCATCCCACTTGGCCCTGGGGGGCGAAACAACGGAGTCTGAAGCCACCAGTGGGACGTAGGGCGAGGGGAGCTCCACGGCGGGGACAGGAGCAAAGACCAGCGACAGCGACTCCTCCTCTGATGGGAGCTCCCTTGCGGGGGCGGGCCCCTCTGTGCCCACTGCATCAACAGGTACAGCCGCCACCTCCCCCACCAGCACCGCCCTCCCAGCAGCCCCTCAGCGTATGTCTCTGCCCGCTCACCCAGGAGGGTGGGCATTTTCTTCGCCCCAGGCACCTCAGGCCCTGCCCCAGTCAGCCCTGCTGCCCTCAGTGAGGAGGTTATTGACCTCCTGAGATCCCTCACTGTTGGGGAGTCTACCATTCTGAATGGAATCCAGGGTGTTGAGAGGCATTTGAAACAAACAAATGCATTCCTGGAGGGAACTCATCTGGCCAGGCAGCCCAAAAGAGAGCATTTCAGGCTCTGGCCTCAGCACTGATGGCAGCCATTGTCCCTGTGTCCAGCCTCCCCCTCCAACCTCCTCCACCCAGTCCCAATCCCCTGTACCTCAGCCTATCCCAAGCACACCATCAGACCAGCATGCACACACATCAACACACAAGAGTGGCTCAGGCAAACATAAGCACCACACATCCCACAGGCACTCACACAAGCATCATACCCATGAGCACATACCAACATCCACTCCCCCGCTGTGTCCTCCTCCTCCACATCTCCCTCATCCCTCCCAGTCTCATCTCCACTCACACCTGCATGCATTACATCCTCAGCCACTACCTCCATCACCAGCACACCAATCACCACACACCGCTCACGTGCACTCACCACCCCCACTACCATTCACACATCCCCAGTGTCCTCTGCCAGTGTGTCAGTGAGCCCTCCTCCCAAAGTACACAAAAGCAGGCACACACCCACCCAACAGCCATCCACATCACAACAACCTCCAGCCCAAGCACCTTCACCCAAATTCAGCAGACGTACAGATCCTACAACCACTACCTCTTCCTCCACTCCCAAACCCTCTCCATCTACCCATCCCAGTGTGTCTAAAAAACTTTTCCTGGCTAACATTGACCTCTTCCCTACACTCCCCCCGTCCTTCCCCTAGGGCCAGGCTTTCCAGGTCGCAGCCCAGCACCTCAGCCACCACATCCCCAGGCACAGTGGTGCCAGCAACTGCGGGGTCATGGAGTGTGCCAACCATTTGGGCTGCCAGTGTGCCACTGAGCGAGGGCAAGGACATTCCGCCACCTGCCAAGGTTAAAAAGCTGTCCACATCCCGGAGGGAGAAGCCGAAAACACCTGCCACCAAAGGGTCAGCGAAAACGAAAGGGGATAGTGGCAAGACAACTGCGCCACCATCAAAGGTGGGGAAGGGCCAAAAACAGAAGGGGAGGTCAGGAGAGGGCATGGTGGCACAGACTGAGGGACCAGTGTCACACCTTCTGTCCACGTCCACACCAACCTGTACGGCAGAGAACACCACCACCTGCACTGCCACCTGCACCACCACCTACACCTCAACCTGCACCGCAACCTGCACTGCCTCCCGCACGTCTACAGCCACTGCGACAGTCCCCAGCCTCTTCCCCGGTGGGCAGCCGTCCGAGGCTGCAGGAGACATCCTGCTCTCTCACTCAGCTGGTGCTGACACATGCTCTGCCGCAACAGACCCAGACGCCAGCACCGCTGCCACAGACCCCGCTGCCAGCACCGCCGCCACAGACCCCGCCGCCAGCACCGCCGCCACAGACCCCGCCGTCAGCCCCTCCACCACAGACCCCGCAGCCAGCACCGCCACGACTGACACCGCCGCAAGCACCGCCACGACTGACACCGCCGCAAGCACCGCCAGCGGCCCCGCGACATCCTCAGACAGTGGCACCACCGCAGACATGGCTACCATCCCCAGTGGTCAGTTGTCCGAGGCTGGTGGTGAGTTCAAGGACCTTGGGCAGCTTCCATGAAACATCACTGTCATCACAGTTGTCATCTGCATATGGAATGCGAAGCCGCAGCAGTGTGGGGTATGTCTCTGCCTCCATGGCATGCAACCTGTACCTCGGCAATCTCGTGGTACACACACCCAGGAGAGTGTATTGTTCTGGCTAGACTGCACGTGGAGCACTCTGGGCACCATGCCCCCTCCAGAACCAGTGGAGAGATACATCCACTATCTTAGGCCTTGGCAGGATGAAGCACTCTGGACACCAGGCCCCCTCCAGAACCAGTGGAGAGATACATCCACTACCTCAGTCCTTGTCAGGATGAAGCACTCTGGGCACCTGGCCCCCTCCAGAACCAGTGGAGACTGTTATCCACTTGAGAGACTGTGGCTTTGCACTCCCAGGATATAGCAGTGGGCAAACCACCCACTTGAGAGACTTGAGAGACTGTGGCTTTGCACTCCCCAGGATAAAGCAGTGGGCAAACCACCCACTGGAAAGGCTTGAGAGACTGTGGGTTTGCACTCCCCAGGATAAAGCAGTGGGCAAACCACCCACTGGAAAGACTTGAGAGACTGTGGCTTTGCACTCCCCAGGATAAAGCAGTGGCCGAACCACCCACTTGAGAGACATGAGAGACCGTGGCTTTGCACTCCCCAGGATAAAGCAGAGGGCAAACCACCCACTGGAAAGACTTGAGAGACTGTGGCATTGCACTCCCCAGGATAAATCAGTGGGCAAACCACCCATTGGAAAGACTTGAGAGACTGTGGCTTTGCACTCCCCAGGACCAAACTGTGGGCATGGAGCCCCCTCGTGGAGCAGTGGTGTCGTGCGTTCATCAGGCTGAGGTGCCCCCCTCCCCTTTCCCTGAGGTGCCTGTATATTTTCTATCTGATGCCCCTCTAGTGTTCTCTGCGTTTGGAGTCAGGTATCATGTGTGGGCCTCGCCCATGCATTTGGGCCCAGTGGTCCAAGGACAATGATTGGTGCACTATCCGGACTTGTGTATTTGGTGTACATAATTGTATATACTGGATTTAGAATTTTGATAATTATATTTCACATGATTACATTTGTTCAAATCAATTCCTTTTGTCCTTGCGTTCTTCCAGGGGGTGGGGGGTTGTATATGCACTGTTGCTGCATGTATTTGTGTGTATGGTGTTGTGGGTGGGAGTGGGGGTGTTGCGTGTTGCGTGTGTGTGTGTCACTCTCCTTTCCCTCCCCCCTCCCCTGTGTTGTAGGTGGAGTACTCACCGTGGTCGTCGCTGACGTCGTTGGAGCTCCATGGCGTCCTGGTTCCTCGTGGGGTGTGGAAAGGTGAGTGTTTTCCCTTCTGTGTACTGTTTCCGCCGTGTTTTTGTTCGCGTTGGGTCAACCCCCATAAAAGGTGGCGGATAGGCCTGTTGTGAAAGGGTGGGTGGTACATTGTCTTCTGCCTGTCTGTTGGTGGTGTCCGCTGTGCTGTTTGTTTGCACCGCCTTGGCGGTCTGAGTGTTAAAGTGGCTGTCTATGTTGGCGGTTTCCGCCACGGTGGTAACCCCATTTTATTCTCTGACGGACTGTTTGCGGTATTACCGACACTTTAACACCGACCGCCAGGGTTGTAATGAGGGCCTATACATCTTACCGACTACCATAAAGTGCATTATGGGACCTGAAGTTAATTCAAGCTAATGTAGTTCTTCTATAGCATGCCGAATGGAAAAGGAAAGCAAACAGGAGTCAGAAAGGGACTCTGGGGGAGTGTTAATGATGATTCCCAGGGTGCAGATAGTCAATTTACAGCACCCCCTAGAGATGGGAGGGCAGGGACTTAACACATGGCAGTGGCAGGACTTATTTCCAGGGATCGACTGCGCAGGGCATGTGTTGTGAACATTGCTTGTCATACCTGGGACACTCATGCTATCCATTTTCAGAAATGATGTCCCTCTTGTCACACAAGCTCTTTGCAGAGATTGCAAATGCCACACTTACTAATGTCAGGGGTCTGTGCATACATTCCTGTTTCCACTGATATTTCACATCCACCGCCTCCTATATGGGGCGCTTATTTACCTTATGATTGGAGATGGCATAGTTGTGTGTCATGTGCTACAGTAGTCCATGTTGGCAACGTGGTGTGTGTCATATGCTGTGGTCCATTGATTTTGTCCTTGACATGTAAAATGTGAAATTCAAAAGATTAGTATTTTTTATATGTGTGTGATGTTTGCTGTGCAATCATACGCATCACATGTGATGTTGCATCAGAAGTAGTCAGATTTGTCTTTGTAACATGCTCCCTGAAGTAATACTCACATTCCTAAAGAACATGTGATGGAGAAAGAAGAAACCAGAGCAGGATTGTGTGATCAAGAAAGGTGTTTAATTACATATCCTGACAAGTAGAGTGACTATTGGTTAAAAATGTTCAGCAATCTGCTGTCTGCGGTGCATTTCTGCAGTTGTGTTTTGATGTTCCCTCTCATTTTCCCTGTCACCATCCTCCTTCTTCTCCTGCTCAGGCAGTTCTTGCTCAGGCTCATATAGGGGGATGTTCCTCCTCACACAAGTGTTGTGCAGGATAGCACATGTAAGTATGATTTTGCAAATAATGAGTGGGTCATATAGGAGGCTGCCTCCTGTGATGTCCAGGCACCTGAGTCTTGACTTCAGGATGACAAAGGTCCTTTCTACAATGGTAGATGTCCTCCAATGCGCCTCATTATAGGCACGCTCTGCTGCTGTGCTTAGGTTGGGGAAAGGGGTCATGATCCATGGCTGGATCCCGTAACACTGATCTGCTGAAAAAGATGATAGGAGTATTTTGTTAGTGCTTGCAACAGGAATGTCATGTAGCATGGCAGTTGACATCTTGTGTCATCTGTGACTCATATTTGTTTGTGGTATTGTGTGAGATCCTGGGCTTCTGTGAGGTTTTTTCTGCAGTGGGTTGTTTGACTTGACAACTTGTGTTTGGCTCATTGACCTGGGATCTATGATTTTGTTTCCAAACTGCTGGTCAGTGTGTATGTACCATGCATTGTGTAGTGTCCAACATGTTTTAGTGTGCCTTCACTGGAGTGGACATGATACTTCCACACACACAATAGATTCAGATGTGGTGGTAACATGGTTGCACTACATGGCCTGGACATCTCATCCAGTTAGACATGTCATTGCAGATGAAATGAAACAGAGAGGCCCTTTGATTTGGCTTGGTGACAATGCACAACACATCTCTATAAGTTGGCAGCACTGAGGTGTTCAGTATTGACAATGCACAATTGTGACATGTGTGACTTGGTTCTAGGCAAACCTTTGTTGTTCCCTCTGCCAATGGCTCATGTGCAACCGTGCACCTACACTACCAAACTTGCTCCAGGTAACCTGGCTAACTGCCTTGTGGAGGTGAATGTATTTGTGCAGGAAGGGCCATCTCCCTGTACATATGCTATTTTGATGGACAATTGGCTCTTTCAGTGTGCGCAGCAGTGTGCAGTTTGCATTATTGGCACATCAATATGTGTTCATAGCACAGTCCATTTCCTTATTGCTACCTGGCAACGGCACCCCAGGAGTGATGTATGATGTTGGGACTGCCTCAGTGTTTCTGTGTCACCTACATGTGAGTCAGCTTCATCAGGCTATGTGTCTCATGGTATTAGACTTGCTGCAACACACATTGCACACCCCTTCCACGCTACATATTGCTTGGGAGCGTGTCAGATTGACTATGTGACCTAATGTAATAGTAAATGGTTCATCTTCCAAGGTGTACTTCCAGTGCAGGCCATGTCATTGTCACTGTGTGCTTCGACATTGGTCCCTTGTAGGTCTAGAGTGGCAGCTAATGTTTGTGACAGCCGTCATTTGTCCATAAGTGTGTATCCCAATGTGTCAGGGTATACAACATAACTACCTGTGTCACACCTCAGTGTCTTCCTGCCCACGTTTCAATGTAGTGGTG
Source organism: Pleurodeles waltl (assembly GCF_031143425.1). Taxonomy (NCBI): domain Eukaryota; kingdom Metazoa; phylum Chordata; class Amphibia; order Caudata; family Salamandridae; genus Pleurodeles; species Pleurodeles waltl. The sequence goes on along the minus strand of NC_090444.1, from coordinate 1,080,907,105 downwards.
TATATATTGTGTGTCCTACATGGTTGCTGTGCCGTATGTATATTGCTATGTTTATGGACTTACCGGCAATTAGGCCATTGCATATTGTCCGTCCTGGAAGTGCTGATTGATCATGCTGTGGCAGAATATGAAGGAATCATGTACACTCCCAGGATACTTGGCCACGATGTTGGTAAATAATCCCTAGTGGTCAACTATGGCCTGCACATTGATGGAGTGGATGTGCTTTCTGTTCTGGAATAGATGCTCTGTTGCTGCAGGTGGTACGATCCGGACATGGGCACAGTCAGTTGCACCAAGCACGTGCGGGAAGCCATGGATTTGATAAAACCCCTGTTTGATCTCCTGCTGCTTCTGCTGGGTGTTGGGGAAGCTGATGTGGCAGGTTTTATGTTGATGATGGCATCTAAGACCTTGGGCAGGAAGGCGGAGAATAAGGGCTGTGATACCCCAGCAACCAGGGCACCCGTTGTTTGGAAGGAGCTACTTGCAGGACAGCTAGCAGATTGGTCACCAGTGGTATATTGTGTGGTGTCTGCAGGCTGGCTGTAATTTGTGACTCAATTTGGCACAGCAGCTGCTGTATGGCTTCCCAGTTGAGTCTATACCTCTGGATGATGTCCTGTTCCCTGAGGCCATGGAGGGTTGCCTGTTCCTGAAGACCATCTCCTGCTGTCTGTGTTTTCTTTGGTGGCCAGGTTGGGGTAGTGGTGGTTGCTGCTGTTGGTCCTGTGCTCTGCATCATCTAGCAAGCTGCATCAGTAGCACCTCCATGTTGTCCTGTTGAGCTATGATGTTGCTTGTATGTGTTTTCCTTAAGTAGTGGTGTGTTTTCCTCATTTTAACACTGCCCTGACCCAGGTGTTAAAATTTTACGCAAATCAGGCTTTGCATCATTTTTTGGGTCTACCTCCCGCCTGTGTGCCATTTTTGCCCTGTTGAATAAATATGGCACTAAGGTGTTTGAGTCATTTTTTGGACGGGAACACCTACCTTGCATCCCATTGAAGCAAGACGGTTTCACACATCCTTAAATTGATGCAGACTCCATATTTTTTATGCTAGACGGATCTAGCGTCAAAATATAAATATGGAGTTAAGTTTGCGCTGGATTTGCATAAAAACAAATGATGCAAATCTTGCGCAAGCAGAGTATAGACATGGGCCGAAGTGTTTTAGAATGATCATAAAGACATCAGTGAAGGTTTCATGTGAGGCCACAAAATACTGTAAACAAAAATAACCTGTGGTAATTTAAATGGATTAGAGTCAACACTCTCACAAATGTTGGAATGAAAAGAGATGTGTCGCGGTTTGTTTCCAGGGCTCTCAAAGGAGCAAAGGATAATTTTTCAGTGGTTCAGAAAGGGGTTTGGTGCACTGTTGATCTATTCAACAGTAGTTTTTAATTTTGGCACTGTCATTTGCCTTGATGATAGATCACATGTTGTCAGTGTTTACACAAAACCTTGGAGAGGGCTACTTCTAGAATCCATTGTTGTGTGTGAGAAGCTAGAGATTACAGATTGTGTATTTACCATGGTTTCATGACAAAGTCATGGGCAATGTGTGAAGGTTAATGGGAACAGTGGATGATGTTAGAGTGGTAATGAAAATTGATGAGTGAGTAGTGTTATTAGTGCTAGATGTACCTATTCACAAAAAGAAGAGGGTTTTGCTTTGGAAAGCGATGCACTGATAAGCAAGGTGAAGGAATTAAACACACACGTTTGTTAGTGAAGAAGAGAATTCTGGAGGCTGAAAGAAATTTGGAATGTAAGAGATGCATTGGCAATAGTAGGAGGAAAATTATCAAGGTATGCTGTGTTAGCACTTTGAGAATAGCTATGAAAGAAAATGTTATCTTTAGCTATTGAAAGGCCTTTCAGTAGAAGAACGATGAATCGTGGAATGATACAGACATATTGGTGGCCAGGGGAAATGACAAGGTAGAATCTGCATTGAAAATTTACCTATGTGTCCCAAGAGATAAGGTATATGAGGTAAGGTGTTTAATGCATCATTGTCACCACTCGTAGTACCAGAAAGGGGCGACGGGGATTGAGAAAACTAGTTCTAGATCTGTGAAGTTTCACCTAGTATAGATTTGTAGGAGGCTGGCCTGGTTTGTAGTGGGTAACTTGGGTACTTACACCTTATACCAGGTCCAGTTATCTTTTATCAGTTAAATGTAGTAGTGTTCTAGCAGCTTAGGCTGATAGAGGTAGCTATAGCAGAGCAGCTTAGGCTGAACTAGGAGACATGCAAAGCTCATGCAATACCACTTATAGAAACACAGTACTTACATGCAAGTAAAGACAATACTCACTGTTACCAAAAAGAAAGGAATTTATTTAGGTGACACAGTACCAAAAATATCTTAGAGGCAATACTCCTTCTGGAGGTAAGTATTATGCACAATATATACACTAGACACCAAAATAAGGCAAGTAATTAGACATAGGATAGTGCAAACAATGGGAAATGCTATAGAATGCAATGGGAGAAAATAGGTCTAGGGGCAACAGAAAGTGGAATGCGAATCACAAATTCCCCCCTAGACAAGTGTAGTGTGTGCAGAATCGCTGGGAGAGTAAGAATACAGTAAAGGTAAGTAAATTACCCCATCCCTGAGCCCAGACAAGCAGGAGTAAAGTACCGCAAGTTTCCTTAGGACACTCTACATCTCATGATTGGAATTATTGCAAGAACCAACCAAGTCTTCAAACAGCAAATAGTGGATTCCTGGACCTGAAGACCTGCAAAAGAAGGAGACCAAGTCCAGAAGTCGAAAGAAGCTCCAGGAAGGACAGGAGCCCCTGCCAACCCAGAAGAGGGTGCAAAAGAAGAGTCCCCAGTTGGATGAAGACTACAGAAATGCACCCTAGGAAGATGCCAGCGGGTTCCTGCATGATGCAAAGGATGTCCCACTTTGTGAAGTTGGATGCAGGCTAGTTTTGGCGCTGGATTCCTCCAACAAGCTTTGGTTCCGGCAAAGCACATTTTGTATCAACTATGCACTAGCTGGACCCAGGAGGGAACTGGGGGCCTCAAATCTCTGTGAGGAGCAAGAGGGGACTCTTAGCACTTCAGAGAGCCCTCAGAGCACCAGATAGCACCCACAGGAGTCCCAGGACATGGGGACGAAGGAGGTGCAATATGCAGTTGGTGGCGCACTACACAGGAAGCTCCCACGCTGCTGGAGAACAACTCAGTGATTTGAGTATTACAGGATAGAGTGCTGGGGACCTGGGCCAGGCTGTGTACGAAGGAATTTTGCAAATAGAGCACAGAGACCTCAGGCGGTGAAGAAGATGTGGTACACTGGGGTACTGTCGTTCTGGGGGAAGGCAAGGACTTACCTCCTCCAAATTGTGACAGCAGGACCTCAGGACAGTCTGTGTCGATGGGGTCCACCATCTGTGTTCCAAGGAGCACGATCGTTGCTGTGAGAGGAGTCCAAGAGTACCGGTCATCGACTTAGAAGGTGCCTGCGTGAGCAGCGAAGTGACTCCGTCACCCCACAGGAGATTTCTTTGGTCCTTCTGGTCCAGGGTGAAGACAGGGAGTCCTGAGAGTGTGCACACTGTGGAAACTGTTGCAGTTGCTGGCTGCAACTGAAGTTGCAGAAGAAAAGTAACCCTTGTGGATACTTTGTTGCTGTTACAGCGGTTCCTGGAGCAGGCTGCGGTTGATCCAAGGTCAGAGAATGAAAAAGTAGTTGCAGAGGATTCCTGCTGGAAACTTGCAAGTAGAATCTGAAGAGAACCCACAGGAGAGACCCTAAATAGCCCTGAGAGGGGGATTGGACCTATCAGGAGGGGTCTCTGATGTCACCAGCTGGCACTGCCCACTCAGAGCCCTCCAGACTGCCCCCACACCTTGCACAGCAAGATGGCTGAAGTCTGAGACACACTGGAGGAGCTCTGGGCACCATCCCTAGGATGGTGATGGACAGGGGAATTGTCACTGCCCTTTCCTTTGTCCAGTTTCGCACCACAGCAGGGGGCAATGGGTCTCAGAACCGGTGTAGACTGCCTTATTGAAAGGAGGGCACCATCTGTGCCCTTCAAAGCATTTCCAGAAAATGGGGGAAGCTACCCCTCCCCAGCCTGTAACACCTGTTTCCAAAGGGAGAGGGTGTAACACCCTGCTCCCAAAGGAAATGCTTTGTTCTGCCTTCCCAGGACTGAGCTGCTCAGACCCCAGCGTGGCAGAACCCTGTCTGTGAGGCGGCAGCAGTTGTAGCTGCAATGCAAGCCTCAGAGAGCTGGCTTGGCAGTACTGGGGGGTCCATAGTGGAGCCCCCAGGATACATGGAATTGGCTCCCCAATACCAGATTTTGAATGGGGGGACAATTCCATTGTTCTTAGACACCTTACATGGCCATATTCGGAGTTACCACTGTGAAGCTACATATAGGTATTGGCCTGTATGTAGCGCACACGTGTAATGGCGTCCCCGCACTCACAAAGTCCCGGGAAATGTCTCTGAACTATGTGGGGGAACCTTTGCTAGTGCAAGGGTGCCCTCACACCAAGTAACTTTGCACCTAACCTTCAGCAAGTGAAGGTTAGACATATAGGTGACTTATAAGTTACTGAATTGCACTGAAAATGGCTGTGAAATAACGTGTGTGTTATTTCACGCAGGCTGCAGTGGCAGGCCTGTGAAAGGGATTGTCTCAGCTCCTTGTGGGTGGCAAAAGAAATGCTGCAGCCCATAAGGATCTCCTGGAACCCCAATGCCCTGGGTACCTAGGTACCATATACTAGGGACTTATAAGGTGGTCCAGGGGGGGCAATTAAAATTGGTAAATGAAGTCACTAGCCTATAGTGACAAATTTAAAAGCAGAGAGAGCATAAGCACTGAGGTTCTGATTAGCAGAGCCCCAGTGACACAGTTAAGCACTATGCAGACACACACATTAGGCCATAAACTATGAGCACTGGGGTTCTGATCAGCAGGATCCCAGTGAGACAGGCAAAAACATACTGACATACAGGTAAAAATGGGGATAACATGCCAAGAAAGATGGTACTTTCCTACAAGATTATACCCCCGAAGGATTATGATCAGAATTGAGAAAAGTCACTAATTACATTAATAACATTTGTAAAAAAACTGACTGACTGAAGAAGGGATACTGTTAGAAATGGGGTCTATGGTTGGCAGTCAGATTATCCCCCTGTCCAAGCAAGGACCCTCACTTTAGTCAGGGTAAGTCACACACAGTCCAAATTATCCTGTGCCCACCCTCTGGTAGCTTGGCACTGAGCAGTCAGGCTTAACTTAGAAAGCAATGTGTAAAGTATTTGTGCAATAAATCATGCAATAACACCATGTAAACACCACAAAAATACACCACACAGGTTTAGACAAATATAGAATATTTATCTGGATAAAAAAAGGTCAAAATAATTAAGATTTGATAGGTACACATAGAAATATCACTTTAGAAAATGATAAAAATAGTCTTAAGTTCTTAAAAAGCAACAAGTGTCTCTTGCAAGCACAAAGTACCTGGCTTGCGTCTAAATTATCCGCACGGGACAGCAGAAGAGGAAATGCGTGGAAAATGGGGAGGTGTGCATCGGTTTCTCCGGGTGCACACAGACAATGCGTCAATGCTTTTCCACGCAACAAGGGCTTTGTGTCGATTTCCAGCATGCAGACTTGGATTCTCTTCGGGTTGCAGGGTATTTGGACGCCCTGGGGATGATGCAGAGAAATCCTGGGCGTGCAGGGCGAAGTCACAGGAGCTGCGTCGATCTGGTGGGCGATGCGGGGAAATTTCTGTTGAATGACAAGCGCTGCGTCGATTCCTCTTGCAGGAAGTCAGGCTGTGTCGTTCCAGCGCAGCTATGCATCGATCCCGTGGGCTGTGCGTCAAACGTCCGGTCGCAATGCTGGCGCTACATCAATCTCCATTCGGGGAGCCAAGTTGCGTCATTCCTGGTCAGCATGCAGTGATTTTCTCACGGAGATGCAGGCTGTGCGATGATTCGCTGCCCAAGGAGTTCTTTGCAGAGATGTAGTCTTTTTGGTCTTGAGACTTCAGAAAACAGGCGGCAAGCTCAATCCAAGCTCTTGGAGAGCACTTCTCAGCAAAGCCAGAGAGCAGCAAGGCAGCAGTGCAACAACAAAGCAGCAGTCCTTTTCAGTAAAGCAGTCAGGTGAGTCCTTTGGGCAGTCAGGCAGCTTCTCTTAGCAGGTTGCAGGTTCTGGTTCAGAGTTCCTTTCCCAGTAGGTATCTTGTCAAGAAGTGCCTAGATTGTTAGGGTCAGGGACCCAGCTTATATACCCAAAAGTGCCTTTGAAGTTGGGGAGACTTCAAAGAATGGTTTTGAAAGTGCACAATGTCCCTTTTTGGTACAACCCTGTCTGCCAGGGTCCCAGTAGGGGGTTTGGCAGTCCATTGTGTGAGGGCAGGCCACTGTCCTTTGACATGTAAGTGTCAGGACCTCCACCCTCCCAGCCCAGGATACCCATTAGGTATGCAGATGTGTGAAGATGTGACTGAGAATCCTGTGTTTGTCTGAGTGAAATCCACAAGGGAGCTGTCAACCTGCCCAGCCCAGATGTGGATTATAAGGCACAGAAGGATTTAAGTGTGTGAAATACTCACTTTTTAAAAGTGTCATTTCTAAAATAGTAATACAAAATCCAACTTCACCAGTAAGCAGGATTTTGTATTACCATTCTGTCTATACTAAATATGACCTGTCTACTCCTTTCTGATCAGAATCTACCACTCAAACAGTATTGAGGGTATCCCTAATGTTAGCCGATGAAACATGCAGGCCTCACAGCAGTGGAAAATTAATTTGGGAGTTTTTCACTGCCAGGACATATAAAACACCCAGGTATAATTCCTGCCTTTTACCTACACAGCACCCTGCCCTATGGGTGACCTAGGGCCTACCAGAGGGGTGGCTTATATGTGGAAAAAGGGGAGCTTAAGGCTTGGCAAGTACTTTTAAATGCCAAGTCGACGATGTAGTGAAACTGCACACACAGGTCCTGCAATGGCATGCCTGAGACATGGGTAAGGGGCTGCGTGTGTGGGTGGCACAATCAGTGCTGCAGGCCCACTAGTAGCATTTAATTTATAGGCCCTGGGCACATGCAGTGCACTTTACTGGGGACTTACAAGTAAATTAAATATGCCAATTGGGTATGAACCAATGTTACCATGATTTAAGGGAGACAGAATAAGCACTTTAGCACTGGTTAGCAATGGTAAAGTGTGCAGAGTCCTAAAACTAGCAAAAACAGTGTCAAAAAGTGGAGGGAAGCAGGCAAAAAGTTGTGGTGACCACCCTAAGTCTGTCAGGTCTAACAGATACCCACAGTTCAGGTCACAGACAGCGAAATGCAGTCTTGTACTGAGGACATAAAATAATTTTTGCAACAGTGTAATGCAGTGTAATGCAGTGCATATGATAATTGAGATGTATTGCACTCAGTGTAATGGGTAAATGGATAGATTTAACAAGAATGTGACAAATTATTTCTATTGGTGTTAGTATGGTCATAACAGCCAATATATCACAATGTGATAAGGAGCTGGTTACAAAGGTTTTGTTGACAGGTATTCCCAGTGAGAGTTAAAGATTAAGGGATTGTCAGATGTGAAGCAAACTATTAGTTTTTCAAAGAAGAGCATATGGGGAAATGTCGATAAAATGTGTGACTCTTGAGAGATGGGAACTATGGGCCTGATTCACAAAGCTAATCTAAACTTTTGTGTAAGTTTATGACTGTTTGTTATCTTTTTAAGGGCTGTGACTCCGCCATCATAAAGATACTACTCTTCAATCTCTATGTGTATAGCAAACAATTAGCAACTTTGTGAATCAGACCTACTGTCTGTGTTAATGATCCTCAGCATATGAAGAATGAGTGCAAAATAAGTATTGGCCTATGGAGATTTGGAAAAGTGAAAAAATGTGGTAGCACATGAAAATGGTTGAACAAGAGCAATGTGTTATGAAGACTGACGGCTGCTAGAAAGAGTATGAGTTGTAATTTTGCTGTTACATAATAAGTCAATGGAGTTGGTTAAATATTCCTCGCTCTTCTATGTTGCCGTGCTGTTTGTGTAAAAATGGAGGAAGTGCGGTACTGTAATACAAAGCAAGATGAGATGTTAGGAGTTTTTTTAGCACTTCGAAAAAATAGCTGTTTTGATTTTTAGGAATTAATTATGGACAAAGTCCCTGCTGTAAATATTAAAAGAATGGCAAAGATGGGCTTGATTAAACTTTTCTTTAAATAAATTTCCAAATATTTTAACTCTGCCTGTCATTTCTCTGGTCCAGTCAATCCCTTTGCAAATAAACTGTGCCCCTAAATGTGGGACATTGAACACATTTCCTGTAATTGTTTAGAAGTCTATTCAGAAGAGGAACATAGGAAGGATATTAAAATATAATTTTCTGCCACTTTGGGCCAACTTTGTGCTTAATGTCTTGAGATCTACATGTCCATATTCACCAGGTTTCTCATATCCTCTCATGGCAGCCTGCAAATCTGCACACAAACATGATAACCTCATAGCATCTGCCTGTGCTGGTGTAGTTATTAATTTGCAAATAAACAAAGGCCCAGATGTACTACCCTTCACACAACACAACAGAACATGACTTTAAAACTGCAGTGGTGTGTTGCCCAAAGAACAAATAAATGCAGCATCAGATTTAGAAAGAACCTCCACCTGTGATATCACAGGTGGGACTTCTGTTACAAATAGGTGTTCTTTGTAATTCTCAGCCTATGGTGCAAAGACATGCCATCAGTGTCTGCCATAGGATTTTAGGCACATTCTCCAGTGCTAATTCCTATATGTAGACAACATATTAGGCATCATATATATGGGATGTTTGCTTTAGAGTAAAGTATCCATATAACCTGTAGGCGTATCAGGTATCTGGAGCCAGGACAGGAAGGGTGGACCTCTGTGCACTTCAAAGCACCCTTTTAGAAGTCTCTTCAAAGGCACAACTGTCTATAAGAACTAGACATATGACCCTACCAAATCAGAACACTTCTAGACCCGTGAATACTCTGCCGGGAAGAAGGACTGCTGTGCTGCAGAAGGACTACTGCACTGTTGGACTGCTGCACTGGAAGAACAGCTTTTCTGCTATGCTGCCCTCTCTTCCTGGGTGGGATGGACTGGACCGACACCACTTGAACCCTGAGTGACTCAAAGGAATTGTCTGCTTGCCTTCTGTTCTGAAGTCTCAGGGATATCAAGGACTTCCAGCACACCACACCAGCACCTGGACTCTGCCAACTGTGAGTCCTCCCTGTCAAGTGGTGCCAATCCAGTCCTGGGCCTTTGGAAGTGGGTTTCCCTGTGCTAAACCATCAAAATCCATGCATCGCCCCGTTGCACCGGATGAAAGCAGTGCATCTCCTTCTACTCCGCTGTATCACTGCTCAAGGACTGCGATTTGCTGGATGCGCAGCTCGATGATGATGTATTGCCTTCATCGCAAAAGGCCTCGCCGACAGTGGATCCCCAACTACGTGGATCGGAACTACACATTGCCTCCTCTGCTCCTTGCATCTGGTCTTCAACATCAACACATCCTCCACCCAAATGTATTTTTCCATCAGGACAAGGTTGGTCCCTGTATCCGACCCATGCTCTTGCACACTGGGCTTGACCTTTCAGATTTGACCTGGTCTAGCACAACTGAAAATAGCTGTGTTTGACATTTTAGGCTTCTAAGCACTATTTTTACAGATAATCTTTAAACTCAATTTTCAACTTTGCATACAGTCTTTTCAAGGTGTTTTGACTGTGTTACTGTTTTAAATATTGCAAACATACTTTACACATTGCCTCCTAAGTTAAGCCTGTCTGCTCTGTGCCAAGCTACCAAAGGATGAGCACAGGTTAATTTATGCTTTGTAACTGACTTACTCTGACTACGATTGTGGTACCTACTTGGACAGGGTGCATACCGCTGCCAACTAAAGTACCAATTTCTAACAGGAGAGCATTTACATTTTGCTTGAAGGTCTGGTCTATCAGTCTTACACCAGATCACCTACCAATGTTATAGTTCCTGCTGTGTCAGCAGTGCTATGAGGTAGAAGTGTTTTTGCTGACACCATAGTAGCATTTTTTGTGCAAATGTATAGTGTCATCTCATGGTGGCCTGTTCAACATTGATTATTTTTATGAATAAATCTGAAATTATAGATTTGTTTTTTAAATAAATTGAGTGTCCCTGACATGCTGGGAGATTTTTCATGTATGTCGGGCATTTCTTCACTTTTTCCTGTTCCATCCTTCCATGTTTGTCACAGCAGTTATGAACAGAAAATATCTTTATCAGAAGGCCTTCTTTATTTGGGACACAGGGTTCAGTTTGGAAATTCATCAGCCCTGTGGCAGACGTGTTTAAGACACTAGATCCAGCTGAGGCTCTTCTCAATGGTTTCCCTATTTCTAAATGTGGTACAGGAACAAAGAGGTAGGTAGAAGGCAAATTACTATGATCCATTTTTAGTAAGAAGATTTCAATGTCAAACGCATCAAGAAGTATTTCATTCATCAGCTACACAGACTGACCTGACAAATTCAGGTCTCTGCTCTAAGCATCCACAAATAATAACATTCCTTGCACCACTCGCTGTGTTCCAACAGGTAATGTCTTATAACAAATACTCTATATAAGATATTGTCCCATTATAGCATTGCACAAAGTTTTTTCATACATATGTGTGAGTCTAACCCTGAAAGGGTATTGTTTTGACTTATACTGGGTGCTCCATTGTGCTTGGAGAAAGCTAAACCTCTCAGAAGAGATGTAATGACATTGAAAGCTGTAGTCAGGGGTTGCTTTTGCTCATTCCAGGTTGGCAGCACTGGGCCAATCCTTTGCAGTACAAATGCCAAAAGACTTTGTTGCTTTCTTGCTTGGCTTGGATGGCATTGTGACAATCCATGCTTAATTCTATTTCCTAACTATAACATCCCGGTAACCTTTGGTTATATCAGTGAATATATATACCCTGTTGCTTTGAAGAAGCTTTTACTGCTCCTGCCAAGCAAGAGCAAACAGTAAATTCGCTCCCAGCGGGCGGGAGAAGGAAAACTGCTTCCGCTCACTAGGAGCGGATTTTTATCTGTTTTATTGTCCTCTGTCAGATGAAAGAATTTCTCCTGCATGCAGGAGGCAGTGTTTTCTGTTGCTCCCTGCGTTCAGGAGTAATGCTGGCTCCCGCTGGAGGCCAGCAGCCAGCAGGGACTGCAGGGCATTAAGGCTACCCCAATGGTCCCCAGCAATGCACTTTGGGTGCCTCAGGTGGGGCCAGGGCATCCCAGGAGATGAGGTCCATGGGAGCTAAATCGGCCCAGGGAGGGGGCTCTGTAGCCCTCCTCCCCGTGGACTAATTGGTTTGGTCCCAGGGGATGGCACCCCTGGGAGTAAAATCGACCCGTGGGTCCATGTGAACCCCTCCCATTCAGCTGATTGGCCAGGCCCCGGCGATGGGGTACCATGGTCTAAATTAGGCCCAGGGAGGGGAGGCACACAGTCCCTCTCCCCTTTCACTAATTGGCTGGGCCCGGGGGAATTGTGAACCTAGGGGCATAATTGGCTCAGTTAGGGGGGGCACATTGTCCTCTACTCTTTACGTAGTGGGCCAGGGCCATGGAGATGAGGTCCCCGGAGCTGAAATTGGCCCATGGAGAGGGGCTGTGCATCCCCCTCCTGTTTTAGTGATTGAGGTCACTGAACAATCACAGTTTACTGCCCACTTCAAGTAGGTGGTAAGCCAGTTGCAAATGGGGAGGGGACTCCTGGGGACCCGGTGCCCTTTGTGAATGGTAGCAAAAATGTTTTTCTAGAGAAGGCAGTGGTCCCATGAACCACTGCCTACCTTAAAAAATGAAACTGAAATGTTTCATTTTAATTCTTGAGACGCATCCTGTTTGGGCTGCATTAAAAAAAAAGTAGCTTTATTTAAAAGCAAACATAGACATAGTGGTCTGCTGTCCCCAGTAGGCCACGATCCCAGTGTTATTTCCCATCCCCAATAGGTCGCAAATTGTGACCTGCTTTTTGAGTATTGATGAGGTATGTCATGTGCGACCCCATTGGCTAGATGTGTCTGTGACATATAAGTACATTTCCTTTTGCGACGCGCAAATTTCAAGTCGCAAAAACATGCTATTTGTGAGTTGCAAAAGAAAATGGTCGTACATCTGGCTCCAAGTGTGGCAAATTTGTAAAGCCATGTACTAATGAGATCGGATTTTGTGCTTTGTATAATTTTCCCAAAAAGGTTTGTTTTAATGGTGCTTCATAAACTGATCATAAATGTATGCACAAACATCCAGGAAGGTTGTAAGCTGATTATAAAATGATATATTGTTTCTTTTTTGACCCTTAACTCTTGAAAATCATTTATACAATTCCAATATGATCTTGGTCCTATTTACAAAATGTAACTCTGACTGTGGCCACTGGGAACAGGTCGCACTTTGCCACCTACCTCATGAATATTGGTGAGATAGGTTGAATTGCGACCCACTACCTACGATTCTTATTTTGTGAACCACCCTATTTGTACATAGGTTGTTTAAAAAATTATCCATTCAATAATTAGAATTCAGTGCTCATTTGCAACAACTTTTACTGAATCCATTTTAGTGCATTACATTTAAGAAATCACAAATTATGAATCATTACTATTTGCAAATTATGACTCTTTATTTGGAATCTTTATATGTAAGGCTCCATATTTTTCTATGTATAAATGTATATGTATAATTTAAAATGAACGAAATATTAAAATCAGTCACTTTTATCTATTTCCTGTAAAGTTATATCTTAATAAATACTGTCACCTTTGACCGCAGTTTTCCCAAATTCATTCAGGCTTGTAGTTTACCTTTAAAGTTAGTTCAACAGGAATGTTCACATGAATGTAAATTCATATGTCCATTATGTGTTTATTTATTTAGATTCATCATAGACAACGTCAAGTACCTCCCACTGACTGAGGTTATACATATAAAATATGCCCTATGCTTCCTTTCATTGCATTTTCACAGGTTTTGTGAAACTTGGTTCCTATAGAGAGTTAATGGTGCTGTAATGTGAAGCTCAAATATTTGTGTCTCAAAGGCTATATGGCAAGTAATCAAGGCACTCGAGCCCCATGAAACAGACATTACCTCCCTTCTCCGAAGACACCATAATAGATGCAACAAGTATATAGGGGCTTATTTACTTTCAGTGTCTTTTCTCTCACCACTGTGGCCACTGATGGTATAACCAAAACCATCATGATGGCTAACATGCGCAGCTTTATCTACTTTAACCACAAAGGAAAAACAAGCATTTTTAATGCAATGGGTCTTGCATTTACTCAACATAGAGCTATTAGCATTGCAAATTTCTAACTGGACTTTTCTTGCCTCTTGTATAACAGTTGACATAAGCGCGCAGAGTCAATGCGTTATGGACGCCTTAAGCATGAGCGCAAAGGACAGACACAAAAAGAAAAATAATTTTGCTCGCAGTCAAAGGTATTTGCAATCGTGCAATTATCCAAAAACAGGGGCAGTTTTCAAGGCAGTAACAAAACCGCCCAAGGAGGGTCAAACATAAAGCATTTACCAATGAGAACAAAGGATTCTTGAAAGGCAAGCCCACGAAATAGTGAAAGTATTCGGCATGCAGTGGGTGTGGGGGTATGAACAACCATTTGCTAAACACAAGGAAGGGCTCTGGAGGGCGGAGCTTGGAAGGTGCAGGGTTTGTGTTCACTGGTGATGCCAATTTTTTTGCTTCCTTGGTGCTGATAGACCAAAGTCTGACCCCTGCTTCTCAATGGGCGCAGGAAAATCCATTTTAATTAAAGCATGGACTAAAGATTTTTTGGTTTCACACTACTTCATGTAGAACTTTATGTACAGCTTTTGCAAACAAAGGCCCATATTTATACTTTTTGACGCAAAACTGCGCTAACGCAGTTTTGCGCCAAAAAAATTAGCGCCGGCTAACGCCATTCTGAAGCACCATGCGGGCGCCGTATTTATTGAATGACGTTAGCCGGCGTTAGCCGCCGGCGCCGTCTGGTGTGCGTTAAAAAAAACGACGTACACCAGGCAGCGCCGGCGTAGGGGGATATGGGGCTTGGGCGTCAAGAAATGGGGCAAGTCAGGTTGAGGCAATTTTTTCGCCTCAACCCAATTTGCGCCATTTTTTTTCACTCCCAACCCCCATAGAAATGACTCCTGTCTTAGCAAAGACAGGAGTCATGCCCCCTTGCCCAATGGCCATGCCCAGGGGACTTCTGTCCCCTGGGCATGGTCATTGGGCATAGTGGCATGTAGGGGGGCACAAATCAGGCCCCCCTATGCCACAAAAAAAAACACTTACCTGAACTTACCTTAATGTCCCTGGGATGGGTCCCTCCAGCCTTGGGTGTCCTCCTGGGGTGGGCAAGGGTGACAGGGGGTGTCCCTGGGGGAATGGGAGGGCACCTCTGGGCTCCTTCAGAGCCCACAGGTCCCTTAACGGCTGCCTTTTGCAGGAGCAAAAAAACGGCGCAAAAGCGGCCGTACGTCATTTTTTTTGGACCCGCCCACTCCCGGGCGTGAATTTTGCCCGGGAGTATAAATCCGACGCACACGCCTCGGAGTCGATTTTTTAGACGGGAACGCCTACCTTGCATATAATTAACGCAAAGTAGGTGTCCACGCTAAAAAATGACGCAAACTCCATGGACTTTGGCGCTAGACGCGTCTAACGCCAAAGTATAAATATGGAGTTAGTTTTGCGTCGGAATTGCGTCAAAAAAAACGACGCAATTCTGGCGCAAACGGAGTATAAATATGCCCCAAAGTGCTTGTTTTTCATTGAATAACGTGCTACATGTTTCTACAATGTGATTGTTTCCTTTTAGCGGTCTTTCAGGCCTTTACTCTTTGGAGTCTGCTTCACCCACCAAAATAACTAAAAAAATGTGTCTGCTTCAAAAGCAACACTATCTTAGCGTCCTTGCATCACTCTCCAAAGATGTATAAGGTCTGCTTTTTATAAGATCAGTGACCGGAGTTCATGTCAATCACGACTGGTCATGAATAGAGCGATTACAACATTTACATATATTATGAGCAAAAAGATTTGTGACTAGTACCCATTTGAATTGTTAAGTACAGACAAAACACCAGCAGGCGCTGCTATACCGTGAAAGAAACATGAATCCACCACTTGAGGGACTGTATTACTTTTAGACCCGTTCATTACTTTTAGAAAGCGCAGTATATAGCGCAGTATGTAAATGGTAGAATTTAAACTGTATAATTCAACCTGCAGCCATCAATAAATTGTTCATAAGAATTTAACAGGAAGACATCTGTGAACCACTGTAGTCTAGAAATCATATACGTTTGATAAATAATAGGTTGATGTATTTGCAGGCATTTCATGTTGCTTTTGTTACTCGAAATTCCCGATATTACACTGTAAAAAAACTGTAAACTTCATACTTGTATAGCGCACTACTCACCCATTAGGGTCTCAAGGCGCTGTACGCATACCACTGTGGAACCCCTCCTGGCTTTTCCCTGTGAGGTGCCCACTCCTGCACAACCTCCAAGGTGAAGCCAGGCATCCTAGCGTTGTTGGGGCCGCTGTGGAGATTAAGCAAGGTATTGCCCAGAGTTACAGAGTGGGACCCATGAATTAGATTAGGCACTGATGCGAGAATTATCAGGTCTGAGGAAATTGAGCCCAAGACCCACCGAGGTGGGAATTGAACCCTGGTCCCGGGCCAGATTTCTGCATCAGGGTCTGCCGCTCTAACCATTGAGCCACACTTCTCCACATTATGACACGTAGCACAATTTAAAGTCATTTCAAGTTAAGATCTTTTCTTGAAAGCATGGGAACAATGTAAAATGAGTTAGAGTTATTAGGTTGTAAATTCCGAAGTGGACTTTTCTTGCCCCATAAGTTGAAAATGAAAAGTAAAACAGTTGACATAAGCAAGCCGATTCAAAGCCCCACGGTCAAAATAAATTATTTTAAAAAACAAGCATTTGCAATGGAAAGGTTCTCGCATTACATTGAGTTAGAGCTATTAGCGTTGCAAACTCCTAACCAGACTTTTCTTGCCACATTAAATGAAAAGAAAAAAGAGGACGATCGTGCTGTGTAAAACACAGCGCGATTGCGCTGAGAAATAAAGAGAAAAAGTAGTCCAGAAACCATATGGAAACATGGAGCCTCGTATGCTTCCAGTAGTTCACTGGTGCTCTCGAGGAGGGCTAAACACTGGAAAAGGCATGACATATGCATGCCTTTCACGAATGAAAACAAGCAGATTTTAAAAGGCAAGCCCATGAACCAATGAAAGTGACTGATGTAACATGGGTTTGGTTAAAATTCCCCTAAAGAGCGATTAGAAGAGGGACGGAGCGATTTGCGCTCGCCCCTAATGAGCGCGATTGCGCTGTGTAAAACCTCGAGTTTGAGAAGGAGCACTAGGATAAACAATAGAATTAAACTGGTAGTCATGAAAAGCGCTTGACTACTACCCAGTGAGATTGCACTGCCTATGAAATGAAAAGGTAGTCCAGAAACCATACGGGAAACATAGAGCCTCGTATGTTTTCAGTAGTTTATGGTGCTCTTGAGGAAGGCTAAACACCGGAAAAGGCATGACATATGCATGCCTTTCACAAATAAAACCATGCAAATTTTCAAAAGCAAGCCCACAAACTAATGAAAGTGATGGGTGTGACATCAGCATGGTTAAAAGCCCACAGAGAGATTACAACAGGGGCCAGAGCGCCTGTGCGCTCGACCCTGATTAGCTCAACATCCAGATGAGTAGGTGACACCAACCCACACTTACCTGCATACGCTAAATATTTCCCAAGTTCCTAATATGACACAGAGGTCCTAGATGAGTTGGATTGCTGCAACATATCGAAAGTGTACCCAGATAAAACACATATCTGGTTTTACCTCCAATCAATACTACCAACAATAATGATTGTTTCTTTCACCCTCAGGCAACAGTGGATATCCCCTAAAGACAAGATACAGCAGAGTGCAACTCTATACATTCTGTACTGTCTAGAAGGTCATTAGGACACTCTACCAGAGATGTGTGTGCTTGCATTCAGATATATTCAAAGCCAAAGTAAGGCTACTGAAGGCTTGTGTGCATGTATGTATGTGTGCATGGGTGTATGTTGGTTGTATGCTTACTGAGATATATGTCTCTTGTGACTTTTCTCTCTATGTAAGGCTGTCAGAAGTGTGATGCTTCTCACTTCTGCTCTGTACATTGCCGTGCCTTCTTTTGTGAGTCTCGAAGTTCACTTTTCAGGTTCATGAGCAACTTCCTCATCAAGTTGATCTAAAAAATCAGACTCTTCCTCTGCTCCACCGTTGTGTTGACAGGATCCCCACAATTCACTGCATTTTTCTCTCCCTGTATATTGAGTCTATTGATCCTGGGAGATGCTGCTTTCGATATGTCAATCTATCAATCACAAATATTAAGGCAGCAGTATAAACAAGGACGAGGCAACAAACAAAATAAATACATCTGTGGTGCCTCATCCTATGTGTCTGCAGCACCCTCTTTAACCCCAATTCATTGTGCCTCTGATGCATGACATTAAGCTCTGCTACTTTCAGGGCATCAGCTCTTTTAATTCCATCTGCAAGCGGCAGATACTTTTTTATAGATAGATGTTGCATATGAATATAGTGAATGATCACTGCCATTTTCTTGTGAGCATAGGTAGTTTTATTTATTTATAAAGCATACACATCATCCCGAGGGGACATCTCGGTACTAGAACCAAACAGGGAATATCCAGAGATGCATGCCCCTAAAGAGGGTACATCCATGTTTTTAAATGCTTATGGAGCACAAGAAGGTCACATTTCCAGAGGAAGGGAAGTCCAGTAAAATGTGCTGCTAAATGGCAAAAAAAGCAGTGACCCATCATGGTTTTCCTTAATTGGGTACCATGAATCAGGGCTTCATGGGAGGATCACAGCGCTGTACTAGGCTTATAGAAGGCCACTTTGTCAGGCAAAACAGCAGGTCCTGACTCATGAAGTGACGTGTGCACATAGCAAAGAAGTTTAAACTTGGCTCTTTTCTGCACTGGGAGCCAGTGTATCCGATTCAGGCTTTTACAGACCATTCTGGGTGCTTCATTCTGCATAATCTGCAAGCAACTGAAGAGATAGTCAGCCATCCCTAGGTATAAGGTATTGCCATAGTCCAATCTGCTCAGAGTGAGCGCCTAGGTGACAGTCCTACACAAGGCTATAGGGATCCATCTGAATAGCTTCCTCAGCATGCGTAAGAGACCAAAACACCTTCCACACCCCAAGTTTACTTGGTCCTGCATAGAAAGGCAGTTTTCTAATACCACTCTCAAATCTGCACCAAGGGAATAATGCCACCAGGTACTATTCCAGGCTTTGTCCACCCATCTGAACAGCAGGGATTCAGTTTTTCCTGCGTTCAACTTCAAACAACATGAACGCATCCAGCTAGCCAATTTCGAGAGACAGCATAAAAGATTCTCACAAGTTTGAGGCTAATTTTTGTTGATGGTAATAATGAACAGGGTATCATCCGCACAAGAACATTTTTCAAAGCCCCAAGATTTGACAATATTTACCAATGGGCCAACATTGGTATTAAATAGAGACATGCTTGGGACACCACAATTAGTTTGCAATGGGGTATATTTTAGGCGGAGCCAGATAAATAGAGGGAGATCTGTTGGACAAAAATGTTCCAAACCATGGTAGTGTGGTAAAAGCAGGCCTGCTTCATGAGGCCTATGAACTACCTGACAGCCTTGTACATACCGGCGCGCTCAAAATACACACACACATACAAAACAACACCACATTGGTCAATTTAAATAACACACACCTGACACACATGCACACAACACACCCACACCACTATAAAACACACACATACACTACCGACAACCCTTTCCCACTTAAAAAAAGGTATAACTGAGAGAGAGACTCACCAGGAACACCCACTGAATCCGAGCCACAGAACACCATCACCCATATACCATCCGCGCATTTCACACTCACACACGCCACACACACTACACCCATGGTACCACAAAGACACCCCAGGTTCTCTGAGGAGGAGCTAAGGGTCATGGTGGAGGAAATCATCTGGGTAGAGCCACAGCTATTCGGATCACAGGTGCAGCAGATGTCCATTGCTAGGAAGAGTGAGCTATGGCGGAGAGTCGTGGACAGGGTAAACACTGAGGGACAGCACCCCAGAACAAGGGATGAAATCAGGAAGAGGTGGAATGACCTATGGGGGAAGATGCGTTCTGTGGTTGCAAGACACCAGATAGCTGTACAGAGGACTGGCGGTGGACCCCCACCTCCTCCCCCACAACTAACAACATGGGAGGAGCAAGTCTTGGCGATCATGCATCCTGAGGGCCTGGCAGGAGTAGCAGCAGGGATGGACTCTGTTAAGTCAAATCTTTACTACTTCCCCCCACCTTCATGCCATCACAAACTCCTACCCCAACACTCACCCCCATCACTCCACCACCTCACATATACCCCACTATCACAACCCACCCATCCCAATACCAATCCCTGCATGCAACACCAATGCATGGACCCCCATCACAGACCTGCATGGACACCCATCACCACAGCATGCATACTAGTGACAATCACTTAGCCAATCAAATCACAACTCACACAAGCCAAAGCTGCCTTGTTAATAACAAACATAGAGGGGAACATACCCATGCACAAGATGTCACACAAAGAAACATTAACGCTGCATTTACATCCCCACAGGACCCTCACACAACGTCACTGGAGAGGAGGTGCCAGCAACATCCAGTCCCCCCAGAAGAGGCCCAGAGTGATGACAGCACCTCTGCATGCCTCGTTCAGGATGACCAACCTGGCCCATCAGTGACCTATGGACAGTCGGTGACCCAGCCACAGTCCCAAACCACCACAGAAACAAACCCCCTCAGGAAACACCATCACAGCACCCACCCAGCGCGCCCATCCCTCTGTCCCCAGGACACATCATTCAGCAGTGTCCACTACTACAGGGACCCCAGGCAACCCCACAGACACAGGACGATCAGGGACCTGGGGTCAGTGGCATTGGGCACACAGTTCAGGGGGGAGAGGCACAGGATAACAGGGAAGCTGGGAGGACTGCTGTGTGACAGGGGGAGGACAGGCCCAGGGAAGCGACTCTCCACGAGGCACTCACCAACATCCTGGGAGCATACCACCATTCCCAGGAGGCGAGGGGCCAAACACTGGCCAAGTTGCAGGAGACCCAGCGGCTGCAGGAGGGACAGTACCTGGGGATCAGGGAGGACCTGAGGAACAACCACACCACCCTGGTCACCATTGCAGGGGTGCTGGCAGACATGACCAACACCATGAGGGAGGCAGTGGCACACCAACGGGCCCCTGACATTAGCCACACCGACGAACAGCACTCCACCTCTGCCAATGCTAGTGGACAGGAAGCCCAGCCACAGGAACAACAAGCCACAAGCACCCCTCCCCTGCAGAAGGAGAACCACCACTTAAAAGGTCGCTGCGATCCAGGTAGAAGCCAGAGGACATTGCCAAGACCCCGCCAGGAAATAAGACTCCCCTGAATGTCACCCTTGTGTCCCACTATGTCACCCTGTCCATCTTGAACTGCCATTGCCCCACTCCCTATGCCCCTTGGACAATGCATCTGTGATATCAATAGACTGGACTCTATCCTGGACATTCCTCCACCATCAACCCAGCCCATTGCAATACCCCATACACTTATTATCACATAAATAAACGCGCTTGGAACTAATACAAGTATGGAGTCTGTCAATTGATTGAAAAATGTATTAGTTTAACAAGCTGTAAACATTTCAATTCAAATGTACAGTTATGTATATACATAGGTATGCCCTGTAGTGGGCAGCGGTAAACATACCAGGAGCCAGAGTGGGGCACAGACATATGAAAATAGAGATGCCAAAGGGTACATTAAGTGGCCATAGAAATAGGAAAATCAGGCTGCCATGTACAATGTCCAACACAAAACTGCAATGGAAGGTAAAGTTACAGTGTCTTACCTGTGGTACACTGGACGTGATGTTGAATTATAGGAGTTCTGTTTTCCACATCCTCTTCC
This sequence comes from Pleurodeles waltl, assembly GCF_031143425.1. Classification (NCBI taxonomy): domain Eukaryota; kingdom Metazoa; phylum Chordata; class Amphibia; order Caudata; family Salamandridae; genus Pleurodeles; species Pleurodeles waltl. Next base: position 1,080,885,878 of record NC_090444.1, on the reverse strand, counting down.
TCTGCCTCCTCTTTGTCACTGTCCACAGGGTCCACAGCTGCCACACGACCGTACCCAGCCTCATCCTCCTTCAGAATCCTTCAGAAAAGGCACCTGGTGTCTCAAGGCCAGGTTGTACCATATGCAACATGCCACGAAGATCTGGCGCACCTTCTTGAGTGAGTAGCACAGGGATCCACCTGTCAGGGGGCCAAAGGTGTGCTCAATGATCCTCCTTGTTCGCCCATGTACCTCATTGTAACGTTCCTCTGCCCTTGTCCTGGCATTCCTCACTGGGGTCAGTAGTCATGAGAGGTTGGGGTAACCAGAGTCACCTGTAAATATCGAGGGATAGCTGTTAGCCACACACTCACCCTTAGGGCCAAACCCACACCCATAAACCAACGGACACTGGGTGGGGACGATGGGCTCACCTATTAGCCACACACAGTGCCTCTGGGATTGAGACATCACATAAGGGATGCTACCATTCCTCAGGATAAAGGCATCATGCACAGAGCCGGGATACTTTGCATTGACATGGGAGATGTAATAGTCCACCAGGCACCCTATCTGCACATTTAGAGAGTGAAAGCTCTTTCGATTTCTGAACACGTGTTCATTTCTCCGGGGGGGGATACAATGGCAATATGTGTACCATCAATAGTATCAATTATGTTGTGGATATGTCCCAGTGCATAGAAGTCAGCCTTCACTGTGGCCAAATCCTCCACCTGGGGGAATATGATGTAGCTGTGCATGTGTTTCATCAGGGCAGACAACTCTCTGGTCAGCACGTTTGAGAACATAGGCTATGACATCCCTGATGACATGGCCACTATCGCTTGGAAGGAACCACTTGCCAAGAAATGGAGCACTGACAGGACCTGCACTAGAGGGGGGCATACCTGTCGGGTGGCAGATTGCTGAAATCAGGTCTGGCTCCAATAGGGCACACAGCTGTTGGATTGTGGCCGTATCAAGTCTGTAGGTTAGGATAATGTGCCTGTCCTCCATTGTTGCCAGGTCCACCAGGGTTCTGTACAATGGGGTATGTCTCCATGTCCTATTCATCCTCAGCAGTTAAACTCTAGGGTGAAAAACAGTGAGCAGATGATCATATTCAAACATATACTCAGATTAATATGCTTTGTTTTTTTACATATACTTCATGTGAACGTGTAGGTCTGTTGATGTACCTATGTCTGCTGTGACGCAGTTAGGTGCCATGGCCTATGCCCACCTGAAATGGCGGCCGTCTGACCTATGAGGAGGGACAAGTGCAAATGAAGTAACTCTGCTGACGTTGTGCGCCATTGCGGGAGGTGGTCGACGACCGCCGTGCAACACATCATTGGTTATAATTGGGGCCTACGGGTTCCAGGAGCCAATGGTGATGTACGCCGGTGGTGAGGGTACGCGTGGCCGTGACCGCTATTTTCTATTTGTTCACTCACTTACTACCTGGCCATCAACAGGAGAGGACCTACACTGCAAGTACTGCTGTGACCTATGCCTGGAAGCGACCATGGCTCGAGTGTCTGGGGAAAGTACCCCTGCCTTCACTTCCAAGGACCCCTGCCTTCACTTCCAAGGAGTTGGAGAGACTAGTAGATGGGGTCCTACACCAGTACTTTATGGTCTTCCAGACAAACAGGTGAAGACATTGTGAGCACGATGCGTGGGGCATGAATGTATGGAGTGCCCTGTGTGTAAACCTTGTGTAGGTGGGGGCTGCGGGGTCCTGGGTAGAGTGCTGCATGTTTTGGTATTCAATGTCTGTGTGTGAGGGGATGGGAGGGATATGGTGGGCCATGAGTAAAACAGTCTGGACAGTATAAATAATACCTTTTCTTATGTCTTTTTCTGCATATCAGCGCCGATCAGAAAAAGGGTATTTAGCATGCCATCGCCAAGGAGGTGCGGACCCTGGGGGTCTTTGACAGGCAGAGCACCCACTGTCGCAAACAGGGGGAGGACCTGCGCCGCTGGGCAAGGAAGACAGCGGAGGCCCAGCTGGGGCTGGCCTCCCAATGAGGAAGGGGTGCCCATCATACCCTGACCCCACTGATGTTCAGCTGCCCGGCGGTGGCCCATCCTGAGTCGGATGGGCGCTTGAAGGCATAACAGCAGCCACAAGGGGGTGAGTACAGATGCAGATTCATTAATTTGAGCACATTAAGGTGTTACCTGGGTGGGGGGTGGGGGTCTGTGGGTGCCCCTAGGAAAGGACCAACATGGCAGGGTAGGTTCCATGATGGGCAAGTTCAGATGCACTCCAACCCAAATACTGCTAGTGGGCATCTACTACTGGGCAGGGTGTAGGAGGCTGGTTATCCCTTATTAGTGTAGAAGAGGTGTTTCTAGCAGCTTAGGCTGATAGAAGGTAGCTATAGCAGAGCAGTTTAGGCTGAACTAGGAGACATGCAAAGCTCCTACTATACCACTGGTGTCATATGCACAATATCATAAGAAAACACAATACACAGATATACTAAAAATAAAGGTACTTTATTTTTATGACAATATGCCAAAAGTATCTCAGTGAGTACCCTCAGTATGAGGATGCCAAATATACACAAGATATATGTACACAATACCAAAAATATGCAGTAATAGCAACAGGAAGTAATGCAAGCAATGTAAAGTTACAGTAGATTGCAATAGGAGCACATAGGCATAGGGGCAACACAAACCATATACTCCAAAAGTGGAATGCAAGCCACAAATGGACTCCAAACCTATGTGAGCTTGTAGAGGGCTGCTAGGACTGTAAGAAAACAGTGAGGGTTAGAAAAATAGCCCACCCCAAGACCCTGAAAAGTAGGTGTAAAGTGCACCTATAACCCCCAGAGAGCACAGAAGTTGTGATAGGGGGTTTCTGCAAGGAAGACCAACACCAGCAATGCAACAACAGTGGATTTCCGGACCTGAGTACCTGTGAAACAAGGGGACCAAGTCCAAGAGTTGCGACAATGTTGAGAGTGGGCAGATGCCCAGGAAATGCTAGCTGAGGGTGCAAAGAAGCTGCCACCGGATGGTAGAAGCTGTGGATTCTGCAAGAACGAAGAAGACTAGGAGCTTACCCTTTGGAGGATGGATGTCCCATGTCGTGAAGAAGCTTGCAGAGGTTCCCACGCAGAAAGACCGCAAGCAAGCCTTGCTAGCTGCAAGGGTAGCGGTTAGGGTTTTTGGATGCTGCTGTGGCCCAGGAGGGCCCAGCAAGTCAGGGAGCCCTCACAGAAGCAGGCAGCACCCGCAGAAGTACCGGATCAGGCACTTGGAAGAGGAGTGAACCGGAGTCACCCCAAAGACACAAAAGGGAGTCCCACGACACCGGAGGACAACTCAGAAGGTTGTGCACTGCAGGTTAGAGTGTCGGGGACCCAGGCTTGGCTGTGCACGAAGGAAATCCTGGAAGAGTGCACAGGAGCCGGAGCAACTGTAAATCACGCGGTACCCAGCAATGCGGTCTAGCGTGGGGAGGCAAGGACTTACCTCCACCAAACTTGGACTGAAGAGTCACTGGACTGTGGGAGTCACTTGGACCGAGTTGCTGAGTTCCAGGGACCACGCTCGTCGTGCTGAGAGGAGACCCAAGGACCGGTGATGCAGTCTTTTGTTGCCTGTGGTTGCAGGGGGAAGATTCCGTCGACCCACAGGAGATTTCTTCAGAGCTCCTGGTGCAAGAAGGAGGCAGGCTACCCCCAGAGCATGCACCACCAGGAAACAGGCGAGAAAACCGGCAGGATGAAGCGATACAAGGTTGCAGTAGTCGTCTTTGCTACTTTGTTGCGGTTTTGCAGGCGTCCTGAGCAGTCAGTGGTCGATCCTTTGGCAGAAGGTGAAGAGAGAAGTGCAGAGGAACTCTGGTGAGCTCTTGCATTCAGTATCTGAATAATTCCCCAAAGCAGAGACCCTAAATAGCCAGAAAAGGAGGTTTGGCTACCTAGGAAGGAGGATAGGCTAGTAACACAGGTAAGAGCCTATCAGAAGGAGTCTCTGATGTCACCTGCTGGCCCTGGCCACTCAGAGAAGTCCAGTGTGCCAGCACACCTCTGAATCCAAGATGGCAGAGGTCTGGGGCACGCTGGAGGAGCTCTGGGCACCTCCCCTGGGAGGTGCAGGTCAGGGGAGTGGACACTCCTTTCCTTTGTCCAGATTCGCGCCAGAGCAGGGCTGGGGGATCCCTGAACCGGTGTAGACTGTCTTATGCAGCGATGGGCACCATCTGTGCCCATCAAAGCATTTCCAGAGGCTGGGGGAGGCTACTCCTCCCCAGCCCTGACACCTTTTTCCAAAGGGAGAGGGTGTAACACCCTCTCTCTGAGGAAGTCCTTTGTTCTGCCTTCCTGGGCCAAGCCTGGCTGGACCCCAGGAGGGCAGAAACCTGTCTGAGGGGTTGGCAGCAGCAGCAGCTGCAGTGAAACCCCGGGAAAGGTCGTTTGGCAGTACCCGGGTCTGTGCTAGAGACTCGGAGAATGGCATTGGGGTGACAATTCCATGATCTTGGACATGTTACATGGCCATGTTAGGAGTTACCATTGTGACGCTATACATAGGTAGTGACCTATGTATAGTGCACGCGTGAAATGGTGTCCCCGCACTAACAATGTCTGGGGAATTTGCCCTGAATGATGTGGGGGCACCTTGGCTAGTGCCAGGGTGCCCACACACTAAGTAACTTAGCACCTAACCTTCACCAGGTGAAGGTTAGACATATAGGTGACTTATAAGTTACTTAAATGCAGTGGTAAATGGCTGTGAAATAACGTGGACGTTATTTCACTCAGGCTGAAGTGGCAGGCCTGTGTAAGAATTGTCAGAGCTCCCTATGGGTGGCAAAAGAAATGCTGCAGCCCATAGGGATTTCCTGGAACCCCAATACCCTGGGTACCTCAGTACCATATACTAGGGAATTATAAGGGTGTTCCAGTATGCCAATGTGAATTGGTGAAATTGGTCACTAGCCTGTTAGTGACAATTTGGAAAGCAGAGAGAGCATAACCACTGAGGTTCTGGTTTGCAGAGCCTCAGTGAGACAGTTAGTCATCACACAGGGAACACATACAGGGCACACTTATGAGCACTGGGGCCCTGGCTGGCAGGGTCCCAGTGACACATACACTAAAACAACATATATACAGTGAAATATGGGGGTAACATGCCAGGCAAGATGGTACTTTCCTACACAGGGTCCTGTGGGTTTCAGGTGTGCAGCTAATGGTGTTATGTATTGTACCCTATGCCCTGGTGACTAGCATTGTAACTGGTAGTGCATGGCCTAGTTCATAGGGCGGATCCCTGTGAGTTGTGTACGCCAATGGTAGTTTTGTTGCTGGTATTGACCAAGTGTATCCTCTGTCCCTCCCCTCCCTTTTTGTTTTGTGACCTTGTGTGCATTAGCATCTGGCGGAGGAGCAGAGGCACCGGCGACGGAGGGAGCTGCATCCCACATGGGCCTGGAGGTCGAATCCACCAACGGTGAGGGCACCAGTGGGACGGAGGGCGAGGGGAGCACCACGAGGGAGATAGGAAGGGACAGTTCTGACAGCGACACCTCCTCCGATGGAAGCTCCCTGGCGGTGGCGGACACCTCTGTGCCCACCCCAACAACATGTACTGCCGCCACCCCCATCCCAGCACCTCCCTCCCAGCAGCCCCTCAGCAAGTTTTCCATGCCTTCTCACCCAGGAGGGTAGGCATCTCCTTCGCCCCTGGCACCTCAGGCCCTGCCCCAGTCAGAGCTGCTATCAGTGAGGAGATTATAGACCTCCTGAGATCCCTCTCTGTTGGGCAGTCAACCATACGGAATGTCATCCAGGGTCTAGCAGGGCATTTCCAACAAACAAATGCATTCCTGGAGGGCATTCACTCTGGCGTGGCGTCCCAACAGAGAGCATTCCAGGCTCTGGCCAACTCACTGATGGCAGCCATTGTCCCTGTCTTTAGCCTCCCCCCTCCAACTTCCTCTACCCAGTCCCATTCCCCTCAACCCCAGCCTATCCCAAGCACACCTTCAGACCTGCATGCACCCAAATCAACACACAGAAGTGGCTCAGGCAAACACAAGCACCACACTTCATCCCACAGGCACTCACACAAGCAGCATCCAGATGCAGACACACCAACATCCACTGCCTCCACTGTGTCTCCCTCCTCCTCGTTGTCCACCTCCCTCCCTGTTGCGTCTCCACTCACACCTGCATGCACTACATCCTCATCCACTACCTCCATCACCAGCACACCTATCACAACACGCCCCTCACTGGCAGTCACCACCCCCACATCCATGCACACGTCCCCTGTGTCCTCTCCCAATGTGTCTGTGCCCCCTACTCCCAAAGTACACAAACACAAGCACTCAGACACCCAACAGCCATCCACCTCACAACAGCATCCAGCCCATGCACCTGCACCCAAACACAGCAGACACCTCCTACAACCACTCTCTCTTCCTCCACTCCTAAACCTTCACCCTCTTCCAGCCCTAGTGTCCCTAATAGGCTTTTCCTCTCCACCCTTGACCTATTCCCTGCCCCTCACCCCCGTCCTTCACTTCGGGCCTGGGTGGCCAGAACCCAGCCCAGCACCTCAGCCACCCAGTCCACGGCCACTGTAGTTTCTGCAGCTACTGCAGGTGTGAAAGGCTCCAAGAAGGCACCCATCAGCACAGCCAGTGTGGCTGCACCACCTGCCAAGGTCAAGAAGGGGCCGCCAGCTAGCAAGGCCGGGAAGGGGACACCAGCCAGCAAGGGGAAGGAGGCACCACCAGCCTGCAAGGGGAAGGAGGGAACACCAGCCAGCAAGGGGAAGGAGGCACCACCAGCCAGCAAGGGGAAGCAGGAAACACCAGCCAGCAAGAGCAGGAAGGGAACACCAGCTGGCAGAAGCAAGGGAGCACCACCATCTGCCAAGGGCAGGAAGGGGACAACAGCTGCCAAGGCCAATGTAACAGGAACTGACGCCGCAGGCAGGATGGATCTCTTGCCTGGGGCTTGTGCTGCATCTGGCCATATAACACCAGCCATGGCACTTCAGCCGTCCGAGGCTGCAGGGGAAGGGATGGAGCCTCCCCCCACCACTGCCAGCACTGCCAACTGCCCTGCTGCCAGCACCGCCACCTGCACTGCCAGCCGCACCACTGCCAGCAGTAGCAGCCCCAGTGGGCAGCCGTCCGAGGCTGCAGGGGAAGGGTTGGAGCCTCCCCCCACCACTGCCAGCACCGCCACCTGCACCGCTGGCAGCACCACCACCTGCACCGACAGCAGCACCCCTGCCAGCAGCAGCAGCCCCAGTGGGTAGCCGTCCGAGTCTGCAGGGGAAGGGCTGGAGCTTCCCCCCAACACTGACAGCACCGCCACCAGCACCGCAACTGCCATCCATTGAGCAGTCATCACCGCCGGCGAGAAGTGTGTAGTCGTGCCGACATGGGCTGTTGTGCATCCTGACCCCTACAACACCTGTAGGTGTGACACCCAGGCGAGAGACTGTGACCTTGCACCATCCACGATCAGCATCACAGGGCAAAATGCCCCCTCCAGAACCAGTGAAAGAAGGAATCCACTCACCCCCTCCTTGCCAGGATGAAGCACACTGGGCACAAGGCCCCCTCCAGAACCAGTGGAAGAAGGCATCCACTCACCCCCTCCTTGCAAGGATAAAGCACACTGGGCACAAGGCCTCCTCCAGAACCAGGGGAAGAAGGAATCCACTTGAGAGACTGTGGCTTTGCACTTCCCATGACCAAGCAGTGGGCAAACCACCCACCAGAGAGACTGTGGCTTTGTACTCCCCAGGACCAAGCAGTGGTTAAACCACCCACTATAGAGACTGTGGCTTTGCACTCCCCAGGACCAAGCAGTGGGCAAACCACCCACTAGATAGACTGTGGCTTTGTACTCCCCAGGACCAAGCAGTGGGCAAACCACCCACTAGAGAGACTGTGGCTTTGCACTCCCCAGGACCAAGCAGTGGGCAAACCACCCACTAGATAGACTGTGGCTTTGCACTCCCCAGGACGAAACAGTGCACAAACCACCCACTAGAGAAACTGTGGCTTTGCACTTCCCAGGACCAAGCAGTGGGCAAACCACCCTCTTGAGAGACTGTGGCCTTGCACTCCCTAGGACATCGCAGAGGGCATCCCCCCAGGGAGTCAAGTGTGGTCTTTGCCTATGTGGTATGGCCCTGTGGGCCATGGCCATTTTGGAGTGGGCATTGCCCCTCCATTTGTATATACTGTACATACTGTTTAGTGCTTTATGGACATATGTATCTCAATTTGTGATATTACACTCACTTTAATCAATTCCTTTTGTCCTTGCATTATTCCTGAGGGGTACAGGGTCAATATGTTATGTTACTGCATCTGCTTGTGTAAATGGTGTTGGGGGTGGGGGTGTTGTGTGTTGAGTGTGCGTGTGACTCACTTTTTCCTCCCACCCTCCCTTGTGTGCTAGGTGTGGTACTCACCGTGGTCGTCTTCGCTGCCGTTCGTGTTCCTGGCGTAGGAGGAGGTAGACCAGCATTAAGAAAATATGCAGTTCGGGCTCCATGGCGTTGTGGTTCTTCCTTGAGTGTCGAGAGGTGAGTCGTTTCCCTTCTGTGCACTGTTTCCGCTGTGCTTTTGATGGCTTTGGTACCGCCCCAGAAAAGCTGGTGGATTGGTGTGTCATAATACAGTGGGTGGTACATTGTCTTCTGCCTGGCTGTTGGCAGTGACCGCCGCAGTGCTTGTTGCTACAGCCGTGGCGGTTAGTGTGTTAAAATGGCTGTCTGTGTTGGCGGTTTCCACCGTGGTCATAATTCCATTTTTGTTACCGCTGGCCTTTTGCTGGTATTACCGCCGCTTTATCACCGACCGCAAGGATTGTAATGAGGGCCTAAGTATCCTTTCCAACACTTTTGACAAATAAGGCAAAAGAAAGATAGGACAATAGTTGGAAAGATCATCAACTTCTGCTCCAGCCTTTTTTAATAGAGCCCACACAAGAGCAGATTTCCAACAAAGAGGGAAATAAGCATTTTTGAAAGATGACCTAAACAGTTAAGTGAAGTGAGGGCTTAAATCCAGGGCTTGTCTGGAAAAAATTAAATGGGGGCAAGAGTCCAAAGGTGATCCTGATTTCACCTCCTTCATGGTAATTTCCACAGATTCTTTTGTGTGTTCCTAAAACTCATCCCAATGACTGGATGTTGCAGGGTGATCTTCCAGGAAGACTTCTGCCAGGCAAGGTTGAGTCTCAATGGAAGAATTCTGCCAGTTCTTCACACCACCGAACCGAGATTGGGATAGTTTAACACACAGCCATCAGATGAGATAGGCTGAGATAGTTCCTTGACTATCTTAAAAAGTTCATTGGAGGAGATACTGTTCTCCTGTACTCTCCTCACAAAATTAGCATTTTTTGGTGACCTTAAGGTATTTATGGTAAGACATTAGGACGGCTCTGAAGGCAACATGATCCACTATGATCCCATGGTTATTTAGAAATCTCACAATGACGTTCTAATGCTTTGCTCCCCCCTTTGCAGTTCTGAGACTTTTTTAGATTACCATTTCCCTGAAGGAGATGATCTCAGCATCCTTCTTAATTTAGGAGGTTTGCACCTGTCTAGTGCCTCAACAATTACAGTCTCTTAGGCCTTAACATTTATGTCAACGGGGATATCTTCATTTTAAAATGGAAGCACAGAAGTTGTCCGCGAAAGACTCCAAGGAGACTTTTCTACATGGCCTAGACCTCACTGGCAGGGCAACATAATTGGCGGGAAACTTGTTACTCACCATAAATCTAAATTGTTTTAGAGAATGATCAGACCGACTTACAGGGTCAATAGAATTAATAGAAATAGAACAAAGATTTGTGAGGCATACTGTAGTGAAGACGCCGTAAAAATGTAAGTAGATTTCAATAATATTTATTAGTACAAGAAACCACCCTAGCGACATGTAATAAAGAAGCTCCTCTCTCCAGCTTCTTCTAACGCTCACATTTTCTTTTAAAAATCAAAACGTTCGGCACGGAGCGCTCACCGAATGCATCTCGTGCCAAACTGGTTCGCAAGAGCGGCGTGCGGGTAAAAGAAAATACAGCGCGCCGATGCCGCGAGCCGGCATACTACATGGGTTTTCTTCTTCCAAAAAAAACAAATGAAAGAGAAAACATATAACAATACTTTGGGAAGCTATATATATACTACACTAAGAACATAGCACTATTACAAACAGTAGTTATACTAAACAACTCTATTTAGACAATTACAATGGAATTTAAGTATTGACAAAAAAACAAATAACAATATAAAAACCAAAAAAAACTGCAAGATCAATAGAACAATTAAATATATAACACCAATCATCTGAAGGATAATAAAAAAAACAACAATACATTTATTCATCTAAATCTGTAAGGCTTACGTCTTATACGAGTACTTCTGCGTACCATGGAGAAATCATCACGAATCTTGTCTGCACCCTCACACTCCTTGCAACCCTCATCCTGGAAATCACAATTTTTTTGAAACTCAGCTTCACCAACTAACGGGCTCATTTTGGCTGGAGATAGAACTTTCACCACCTTAGACTTGTTCCACCAATGACCACCCTCAACCCTGACAGCATTTCCACATACTTTGTTGATTAAAACCGGAGACGAAAACTTTGAGTCGCCTTTCTTGATAAAACCACCAAATTTGATTTTCACGAAATCTCCAGCATTCACCTCCAAATCAGACACTCTCCTCCTTTCATCATAATGGAGTTTTTGTGAAATTTGCGCCCTCGCTACATTCCTTCTCACAAAATGATCTAAACTCTGGACACACACCTCTTGTTTCAATAACTTGAACATCCACGCAGGCTTGAATTCAGTGTCTGGTTTCCTTCCACGTAATAGTTCGAAAGGAGAAACCAAAGTGGAAGATTGGGGTGTAGTCCTATAAAACCACAACATTGATTGAGTAGCAGTGTGTATGCCAACTTTGTTCTGTAAAGCCCATTTAATACAATCACCCAGTACCCGATTAAAGCGCTCTACAAGGCCATTAGTTTGAGGGTGAAATAAAGAACTTTTTAGGTGTTTAATACTACTATTCCTAAAAAACTGTTCCACTTCATTGGAAACAAATTGAACACCATTATCAGAAACAATGAATTCAGGCAAACCCTCTCTCATGCACACATCTCTAATAAAGTTCACCACAGCTTTTGAATTTGGTTCACTAATAAATCTAACTTCTGGCCATTTTGAGTAATAGTCTATCAGGACTAATGCATACTTTGAATTTGATGGGAGGGTGTAAAAGGGACCAATCAAATCAACACCTAGTTTCACCCAGGGTCTCTCCGGCAGTTCAATGGGCATTAAGGGCGGTACTGATGTTTTAAGAACTTTATCACTAGATGCACAAATAACACAACCCTTAACTACATTATCTACCTCTGTATCCATTTGGGGCCACCAGAAAAATGAACGAACCCTACGTTTAGTGAAAGTAGAACCTAGGTGTCCCTCATGGGCTTTTGTTATTATATGATGTTTGAACACATGAGGAGGTATCAATTTGTCCAATCTCATGACCAACCCACCCTCCAAAGATAATTCCTCACTAATTTAAAAAAAAGGCTGAATACTTGGTTCCAAATTCTTCTCTTTGGGCCACCCCTCGCCGATAAATTTAGAAACGGTTTTCAAAACAGGATCACTATCTGTAGCCGAAATCCATTCTGCTTCAGAAAATGGACCAGCATCATCTAATTCAAGAGAAGCTATTAAGCAACTCTCATCTTCACATTCATCTTTTAATACCTGAGATGGGGAAGCCGCAGGGAACCTAGACAGAAAATCAGCTCGCACATTTTTCCCACCAGAAATGTGCTGAATATCGAACTGAAATTGAAGAAGGCGAGCTGAGAACCTTGCAATCCTGGGCGAACAGTTTTTTACATTCCTCCCACTTAGTATGAAAATGAGAGGCTTGCGATCAGTCTGGAGCAAAAACTTTGTACCCCAGAGATAAGTGTGGAATTTCTCTATCGCCCACCAGCAGGCTAATAGCTCCTTTTCAATAACCGAATACAAGCATTCTGAATCTCTTAGGACTCTGGAAGCAAAACCCACAGTGTTTTCACCTTCAGGGATTTGTTGCGTAAGAACGGCACCTAAACCCACATTACTGGCATCAACAGTGAGTACAGACTTCAGCTCAGGATTAAACGGTTTCAGTCCCACACATTTGGAAAGCTGAAGTTTAATCCATTCAAATGTTTCAATGCACTCGCTATTCCAGTTAAAATCCACTTTGGTTTTCAGCAAGTTAGAGATAGGCCTGACTCTGGAAGCAAAATCCTTAATAAACCGTGCATAAAATTCACAAAGACCCAAAAAGATTTTAACACCACTTTTATCAGCGGGAGGAGGCGCATCGAGAATGTTCTGAACCAAACCAGGTTTTGGTTTGACACCACAACTAAAAATCACATGGCCCAGATATTCTACCTCTTCTTTGAGGAATTCACACGTTTCCCTTTTTAACACAACACCACGTTGTTGAAAAATAGACAAAACTTGTCTGAGTGTGGCATCATGAGATTGTAAAAAACTTAGCACCCGCAACAAAAGCTCACAAATCATTAATTTTCGGTAAGGGATGAGAATCAATCCAAATCTCTTTGTTCAGAGCACGTAAGTCTATGCATACCCTAAGCTCTCCATTCTTTTTCTTAGCAACGACTAAAGGAGAAAGCCACAGTGAAGACTCAATTTGTTCAATAATACCTGACTTAGTTAAGGAAAGCAACTCTTTTTCCAAATCATTCCGTGCACTAAAAGGTACTCCCCTCATCTTGTGTTTTATAGCTAGGGGACCTTCTTTCACTTTAATTTTGTGCTTAAAGCCTTTAATTTTCCCCAGTTCTCCAGAAAAGACTTTGGGAAAATCGTTTAATAAATCTTCCACCATATCTGAATCTCTCACGGCGAGAACTTGCTCGCGTGTACCAGGTCTTAGTATCATACCGAACAATCCTTGATGAAACCAACCAAGAATATTAAGACCCTTTACAGCTACATACATTTTTCCATAGATAACCCTCCCTTTGAATTTCAGAACATCTTCAAAATAACCCATCAAGTCAATTTTCCGTCCTTCATATGACACTGGAGATCTGTCTGGAGGATGAAGAATTCTATTATTCCATGTATCTTGAAAAAGTTCTTTAGTGATTATTGTAATACGTGCACCCGAATCAACTAACAGACGAAGAACTTTGTCTCCAACGCCCAATTCCACATACGGATCAACACAGTCTGAAGGATCGCGCCACTTGACAACACCATCATTTACAACTAAAACCATGTCTTGTAAATCAGAGACGAGATCACTTTCTTGAAAATCCTGAGCTTCGTCTTTGATAGCACCAACATTAGTTTTGTTACAATTGGAGCTTTGACAAACCTTAGTAAAATGACCCACTTTGTTGCACAATCTGCAAGTAACAAACTTTGCTGGACAAGGTTTACTCCCCTTTTTGTGAAAATTATTTCCACATCTGAAACAAAAGTTGGACTGTGAAAAAAATATTTTAGAGTTGGTGTTCCTCAAGGAATCTCCTTTTTTTTTAAATGCTGGAGACTCCTTATTGTACACAGGGCAGACATGGTCATGAGGTTTGTCTTCAAGTTCCTTCACTGATCGTACAGAAGTTTCAATGCTTTTAGCAACTCTGATACATTCATTGAGGCTTGGATTCCCCAAAGTCAAGAGCTTCTGTCGAATATTTTTGTCTAAACAGTGGCAAATAAATTGGTCTCTTAGAAGCTGATCACTAAAATTATCAAATTCACATTCAGCTACCAAAGATCTTAATGCTGATATGTACGTATCAATGTCCTCATTAAATTTCTGTGTACGTTTGAAGAATTTATGTCTTAAAACAACTAAACTTGGAGGCTCATTGAACCTCAATTCCAGTTTTTTTACTGCTTCTTGGAATTCATCCAGTTCTTCGTCTTGTTGTATTTGTATATCAGGTAGATGCTTAAACGTAGATCTCCCTTCAAAACCAAGAGAGTGTAATAAAAGACATTTCTTTCTTTCTGGTCTAAATCTTGTAGCTCCTATCGCTCCTAGATATGTCTCAAAAGCATCAAACCAACGTTTCCAAGTGATAGGTGGTTCACCAGGAGTTTCTAGGAAAGGTGGAGGTGGTGTAAAAGCCTGCAAACTGATTCTCAAGGAAATGCGTTGTGTAGGTAACCTCACAATTTGATTGAATATTATAAAAGTCTTCTAATTTGTAAACAACATGTTCAGAATCCTTTAGTAAAAAAAAATGGCGTTGCTTCTGTTCCTCAACAAATCCACAAAAAATTCAAAAAAAGAGGTTAGCAGTCTAGTTGTAAATAAGGCTTAGCTGGAGAGAAGACCAGAAAAACAAGTCGACTGAGCCACAAAGAAACAGATTTAGGGGGTCATTCCGACCCCGGCGGGCGGCGAACGCCGCCCGCCGGGCGGAGACCGCCATAAGACCGCCAAAAGGCCACCCGCCCACCCAGCGGGAAAGCCCCAGCAACGATGAAGCCGGCTCCGAATGGAGCCGGCGGAGTTGCTGGTGTGCGACGGGTGCAGTGGCACCTGTCGCTATTTTCAGTGTCTGCTTTGCAGACACTGAAAATCTTAATGGGGCCCTGTTAGGGGGCCCCTGCAGTGCCCATGCCAGTGGCATGGGCAGTGCAGGGGCCCCCAGGGGCCCCACGACACCCGTTCCCGCCAGCCTCTGGAACAGGCTGGCGGGAAGGGGGTCGGAATCCCGCCGCCGTGGAGGATTCCCTGGGGCAGGGGAAAACCGGCGGCGGCGGCGGTCAGAATGGCCCTGGAAGCACCGCCAGCCTGTTGGCGGTGCTTCCTCCGCCCCCGGCCCTGGTGGTCCATGACCGCCAGGGTCGGAATGACCCCCTTAGTGTCTTAAGGTTAGCTTTCTAGTTGTAGAGATGGGGTTTAGACTCACAGCGCTACTCACGACGTGTAGAAACTCCTCCGATCTCGTCTTGTGGGTTCGTTGGGTGGTTTCTTTCTCCTCGTCGCCACAAATGTAGTGAAGACGCCGTAAAAATGTAAGTAGATTTCAATAATATTTATTAGTACAAGAAACCACCCTAGCGACATGTAATAAAGAAGCTCCTCTGTCCAGCTTCTTCTAACGCTCACATTTTCTTTTCAAAATCAAAACGTTCGGCACGGAGCGCTCACCGAACGCGTCTCGTGGCAAACTGGTTCGCGAGAGCGGCGCGCGGGTAAAAGAAAATACCGCGCGCCGATGCCGCGAGCCGGCATACTACACATACTTATACTTGTTTTGCGCTGAATTTGCGTAATTTTTTTATGCAAATTTGGTGCAAAACTAACTCCATAATTACACTTTGGTGCTAGACCCGTCTAGCACCAAATTTATGGAGTTAAAGTCATTTTTTGGATGTGGAAACCTACTTTGCATCAATGAGATGCAAAGTAGACGTTCCAGTGCAGAAAATGACTCTATGGCCTTAGTGCCATATTTATCCCCCATGCTAAAATCACGCATGGGGGGAGGAGGGGTCCCTGCAAGCTTTGCACCATTATTTAACACCTGGGTCAGGGCAGGCGTTAGGGGACCTGTGGGCCTATCTCCATGGCTGAACAACATGGAATAAGCCCCCGGGTGCCTTCCCCAGGCCCAGGGACACCCCCACCCACACCAGAGGGACAGCGGAGGATGGGGGACCCCACTCCAGGTAAGCATAGGTAAGTACAGGTAAGTGTATTTTATTTTTTAAAGTGCCATTGGGGGCCATTAAGTGGGCCCCCCTACATGGCACTGGGTGCAATGGCCATGCCTAGGGGACCCTTGTCCCCTGTGCTGGCCATTGGGTTGGGGGGCATGACTCCTGTCTTTTCTAAGACAGGAGTCATGTGGTATGGATGGTTTTGTGTTGCTTGGCTGGTTAGAGTCATTTTTGTTATTCTAACCGGCCTACGTCATTTTTTGGTGCAAAACCCCCTTCTTCCATACTGCCAGCCCCATCTGGCTAACGTCAATTTTGTTTATGTTAGCCTACCCTTTGCAGCGCCTTGCACCATTCCATAAATATGGTGCCTGGCTGGTTCTCAGAAATGGTGCAAGCTGGTGTTAAACTTTTTGGTGCAAAACTGCATTGGTGCAGTTTTGCACTAAAAAGTATAAATTAGGGCCTTAGAACAGTAAATCAAAGGTATGTCCTGCTCTGTAGGTGGAGCCCTTAATCCACTGAATAAACTGTAGCATTTGCATCTCGTTCTCAAGGTTTCTACTGTGCAGATCGTCCTCCTTCTCAAAGTAACAATTAAAATCAAGTTCAAGGATACACCACTTCTTAAAAATGAATACATATCAGTACAAACATTTAGTGGTTTAGCTTATAAGTATTTCTACAGCAAGAGCTTGTAATCCAATGATTTTGCCCAGACCCCTGAACTTAACTTGCTCATCTGAATAAGAAATCCTTTCAGCTGCATATTTTATGCCCATTTGCAATCTCATGTTGGAGAATCCGATATTATCTAGAGAGTGAATAGAAACCTGGACATTATTCATAATTAGCTAAAAAGACAGCTAGACGGGAACATATCACATTTACATCAAAATTCAGCCATCCTGCATTTAGAAAACAAAATTGTAAGTAAACAAGCATTCTTTGCTCACTGGATGACAAACAGCAATCCAATATATGCAGCAGCAGCTCCACACCGCTAGCAAATCAGCGTAACACTTTCTTGTGTAAACAAAATACCATCATTTTACTAAGTAGAAAAATGCAAACGATGTATCATCTGCTCAGCTGAAAAGTAATACAAAATGGATTGCAGGTAGTTTTGAACTATAGTTGCAAACATAACTTGAGAACAACCTGCTGCATAGCCTCGGGCCACTGTTATGAAACCTAATACTTTTTAAACATCAGAAATTAGAACTTGATTAAAAATCACTAAATCATTTTAAAATTACATCAAATTAATCAAAATTAAAAAATGAATACATTGTGATAATGCTAAAAAATGAAAATTAGCAGCCAAAGTGCAGCATTTAAAGAGCTTTTTATGCGTAATCATGTAGAATTGAACCAAAACTGAAGGATGAGCAGAGCCGTTTCTAGGGGGGGGGTGCGACCGGTGCCACCACACGGGGCACAACTTTTGTGGGCCGCCTTTTTTTTCAAATTATTTATGGAGTTAAAAGCACCTGCTGTAAGTTTCTTCCCTCCAGCAATTTTCAGTCAACACTAAAAATGTCCAACTAACTTTGGTGATTAATAGAACTGCTAGAGAGAGATGGAGTTTTGTCTGAGGACATTTTGACTCATCATAAAGTAGCTCAGAAGGTTATAATGCCTGCTGAAAAGAACGTTTAGCACGCAGATCACAGAAGTGCATATAATGTAGAAAGTTCAGTGTGTTACTGCTTTTGTTTGAGAGATCCTGTTTTTACTTGCAGTTTATAAGTTAAAATCCTAACACTGAATAGTGAGCTATTACCTGTCATTAAAGAGCTGCCTACAAAGTGCAGGGTATGGGTTAGAGTGTTATGTTTCCCCCCAGTTATGCAATATCTTAAAGTTGCAAAATGGGTTAATTTGGGCAGAAATCAATTCTGAACAGCCCGTAACCCCGGTGTTATGTTTTAAATTTCAAGCTTGTGATTCTCCAGACCACAGACCAAGCACTCTTAACTGTATTGCCTATCAGGATGGATGACATGTGACTCCTACACCTTGCAGTTCTCTGTCTTATGTAACTGTTAAAAATTGGGTCACTTTGCAGAGGTACCCTGTCCAAGTAGTGACCACAATCCTAGTCAGGGTAAGTCAGTTACACTCCCTAAATTAATCTGTGGTCACCGTCTGGTAGCCTGGCACAGAGCAGTTAGGCTTAACTTAAGAGGCTGTGTATAAAGTATTTCTGCAACACTTAAATTACATTAAAAGTGAAAACACCACAAAAAGACGCTACACCAGTTTAGAAATATAGAGAATATTTATCTGAGTAAAATGAGACCAACATGACAAAAATCCAATAAACAGAACCTCAGATATGAATTATTAAAGATTCAACGACAATGAGGTGCTTAGAAGAATAAAGTACCAACCGGGACTATCTGGTCATGCTAGACGGGGTAATTTCCAAAAGGCCAAGCCAACCACAATGGAGCACACTTTGGATACAGTTCCAGGTAAGTCCCTCTGAAGTTTTACCTTCTCTGTTTGGTGCAAAGTGTCCGTTTAAGGGTGCAAAGAGCCACTGGGCGTCGCAAATGAACGGCTGGAGCCTCACGTTTGCAAGCGGCGATGCTGCTGAGCAAAGAGACAAAATTGCACCTGATTGGGCTAATACTTTGTGCAAATGACACAGTTCCAGTGAGAACAGACCCGTTCATGTTTGAGAAGAGCCCAAAAGCTTGATTTGAAGAGCAAATACTACTTGCAAGGGCCAAGGACTGACGTGGAGCCTATTGGGGTTGAGGCTGATGACAGGTCAAAGAGCAGTAGTAGAGTTTCAGGAGTTGTCTTTGTTGGCCCTCAGACTTCCAATACAGGAGGCAGTCCAGCAAACTCTTATAGACAGTTGGGCCCATATTTATACTTTTTTAGCTCTGCATTGGCATCATTTTTTGACGCAAAAGCGGCGCAAACTTACAAAATACAATTGTATTCTGTACGCTTGCGCCTCTTTTGCATCAAAAAGCGGTGCAAATGCGGAGCTAAAAAAGTTTAAATATGGGCCTTGGTTCTGTAGAGGATGTAGAGAACAAAGTCCAGTGCTTCTCACTCCCAGACAAGAGGCAGCAGGCCAACACAGCAATGTGGTTGAGCAGAGTGGCAGCCCCTCCGGGCAGCACAGCAGTTCTGCTTCCTGGCAGAATGTCCTTCAGATCCAGAAGTGTACTTATTTGGTGGGGTTTGGGGTTCAGTACTTATGCCCAGTTGAGTCTTTGACATGGGGGAGACGTCAAAGAGAGGACTCTGAAGTGCATAATTTCCCTGCCCTTCTTTCCCTGGTTCGAGACTGTTGGACCTCACCCTTTTTGCAGGGTCATCCTCAAACCTTTTGCCTCCTTCCTCCTATTTTTTCTGACCAATTTATGTTGGCTGGGCACTTTACCACTGCTAACCAATGCTAACCAATGCTAAAGCGCATATGTTCTCTGTGTAAATTGTATTGATGATTGGTTTATCCCTGATTGACACATTTGATCTACTGGTAGTCCCTAATAAAGTGCACTAGAGGTGCCCATGGCCTGTAAATCAAATGCTACTAGCGGCCCACAGCACTGGTTGTGCCACCCATATGAGTAGCCCTGTAAACATGGCTCAGACCTGCCACTGCAGTGTGTGCGTGTGCGGTTTTAAACTGCCAATTCAACCTGGCAAGTGTACTCACTTGGCAAGCCAAATCCTTCCCTTTTTTACATGTAAGGAACCCCTAAGGTAGGCCCTAAGTAGCTCCGTGGGCAGGATGCAGTGTACGTTAAGGGTGGGACATGTACTGATGTGTTTTGCATGTCCTAACAGTGAAATACTGCCAAATTTGTTTTTCACTGTTGCAAGGCCTATCTATCTCGTAGTTTAACAGGGGGCTGCCTTTAAATATCCTTAAAGTGCCGTTTCCCTTTGAGAGCAGATAGCAACTGGAGTTTAGGGTTTCTCAACTCACAATTTAAAAATACATCTTTTGGGAAAGTTGGTTTTTAAATTGTTTGTTTGAAAATGCCAGTTTTAGAAAGTGGGCATTTTCTTGCTTAAACCATTCTGTGACTCTGTCTGTGGCTTCCCTGTCTGGGTCAGATTGACAGGTGTGCTGTTTGTGAATCCCCTCTAGATGGTGACACAAAGGGAGCTGGGATGTAGCCTGCATATCCTGATGAGCCATCTGTGCTAGAGTGGAGGGAGGAGTGGTCACTTACACCTGAATGGGCTATGTCTGCCCTCTCACAATGCAGTCTCCAACCCCCTGGTATGTATCTAGGGCCAGGCCTAGGCAAGGCAGGATCTTGTGAACAACAGAGACTTTCCTTTGTAGTTTGCTACTTCAAAGGCAGAAAGGGGCATTAGTAGTTGAACCAAAACCCCAGAGTTTTAGATCACTTCTGGAACCAAGAGGAACCCCTGCAAAGGAGAGGAGCTGGAGAGCTGGAGGAGGAGTACTGCCCCTTTGCCTGTAACTGTGCTTTGCTGGTTTGGCCTGCAGTTGCTGCTTCTGCCTGAAAGAGGACGAAGAATGGACTTTGTGGTATTTATCTGCTTGTGAAGAATCTCCAAGGGCTTGAACTGAGCTTGCCTATTGTTTTGAAGTCTCAGGACCATCAAAGACTTCATCTGTCAGCACCTGGACTCTCTGCTGAGACTCCTACCCTGCCAAGTGGTGCCCCATCCAGTCCCTGGGCCTTTGAAAGGTGAAGTTGGCAGAAAAAGGACTGAAATCTATGCACAGAACACTGTGCGGGGAAAGATTTGACGCATCTTCTGCAACTCGGCTGAAAAATGACACTCCACCTGCATCACGGCTGGGAGATAAATGCATTGTGGCTGGAGAAACAACAAAACACCCGCTTGCAGCTCCTGATAATGATGCAAACCCCATGCAGTGCGGTTTTCTAGCACAGTGCAACCGGATTTCTCATGCATCATCACTGGGTGTCAAAGTCATCGTGAACCTGCACGGATCCGAGGTGCCCTGTCCAGAAACCGACGCATTGGTCTCTTGCGAAGGAGAAAAACAAAATATTGCCTACCTGACCAGAGAAGAACTGACGCACGGCCTAACTTGCAAGTAAGGAATCAACACATCACTGACTTTTCTGATGCCCATGCTGCTTTTTCTTTGAGGCAAACCAGGTACTTTGTGTAAATTCAACGTTTCCAGTGATTTCCATGGAGTAAGACTCTTTTTACTTTGAAAATTCATCTCTTGACTTGCGTATCTTGGATTTTTGTCATTTTGGTTTTGTTTGATTTAGATAAATATTATCTATTCTTCTAAACTGGTGTGGTGTCCATTTTGTAGTGTATTCTTTGTATTACTGTGTGTATTGGTACAAATACTTTACACATTGCTTTTGAGATATGCTTAACTGCTTGTGTCAAGCTACCAAGGGAGTAAGCAGGTGTTATCTTTAGTGTGTAACTTCATTGCCCTGACTAGAGTGAGGGTCCCTGCTTGGACAGAGTGCAAACTGACTGCCAACCAGAGACCCAATTTCTTACATTGGTGGCAGCGGTGGGATTGGACTTGTATTTGTACTTGACATACAGTGATTAAGTGTACACTACTGTTTCAGCGCAGACCATTACACAACTACATACTGTTTTTTTCCTCTTATGTTCTCTGTTGACCTTCTCGAGGTATTGTGACTTTTTGGACTCTGATTTTTGGTTGCACCTGTGAGGCCTTTGCGAATGGAAGTCAACTTCTGGCACCTGGAGATCTATACAATGAGGGAGCTAAACGTTTTCTGCAAGGGAAGGGGGCTGGATTTGAAGAGAAGGTCCCAAAGCTGGGTTTTTGAGACAGCCCTGTTTTCAGTATGAGATAAAGGCCCTCATTATGACCCTGGCGGTTGGTGTTAAAGTGGCAGTCATACCGCCAACAGGCCGGTGATAACTACTGCCAAATTATGACCATGGCAGAAAGATCTCCAAAAGACAGCCAATGTACCACACCAACCGCCAGGGTGGAAAAAACAGCCACCACAGCGGTAACCGCCTACAGCCAGGCGGAAGTCAATGTTCCACCCACCATATTATGACCCTGCAAACCTCCACCTTTTCTGGGGCGGTACCAACAACATCAAAAGCCTGGCGGAAACTAAGCTCAGAAGGGAAAGGACTCACCATTGGAGACACAGGGAACAACCATGCCGCCATGGATCCTGAACTGAATGTCTTCCCCATGATCTTCTACGTTCTGCTCCACCACAAACACCAACGCCGGCGAAGACGACAATGGTGAGTACAGCTGCCTAGCACACAGGGGAGGGAGGAAAACGAGAGTGACACACAAACGCACAACACACCCCTCTCCCCAAACACCATACACATAGTCAGGTACATTACAAAAACAATATTACCCCGTTACTTGGATGAATAATGTACGAAAAAAACTATTTCGCAAAAGTGAATGTAATGAGACAAACATGCATGAAAAATAAGTTAGGCAAGATAATAGATATATACATATGTACAGAAAAAGAGACACAGCCCAGTCCACTATTTACGTAGACCACATGGCCACAGGCCAAATTTCCAGGCATACATGTCACCTGCTTCAACTATGAGAGAACACTGCAGGGGTATCAGTTGGGAAATAGGCAGCTCTCGAGTGGGTGTCTTGCCCACTGGTTCTGGAGGGGACATTGTGCCCTGTGCTCATGATCCTGGGGATTGTTGAGTATGTGGGTGTGTTACCCACTGGTTCTGGAGGCGGCATCGTGCCCTGTGCTCTTGATCCTGGGGAGTGTTGAGTCACAGTCTCTCGAGTGGGTGTCTTGCCCACTGATTTCAGAGGGGGCATTGTGCCCTGTGCTCTTGATCCTGGGCAGTGTTGGGCATGTGGGTGTCTTACCCACTGGTTCTGGAGGGGGCATCGTGCCCTGTGCTATTGATCCTGGGAGTGTTGGGACACAGTCTCTCGACTGGGTGTCTTGCCCATTGGTTCTGGAGGGGACATTGTGCCCTGTGCTCTTCATCCTGGGGAGTGTTAGGCCACAGTCTCTTCAGTGGGTGTCTTACCCACTGGTTCTGGAGGGGGCATCATGCCCTGTGCTCTTGATCCGGGGGAGTGTTGGGCATGTGGGTGCCTTACCCACTGGTTGTCGAGGGGCTAACCTGCCCTGTGCTCTTGATCCTCTGGAGTGCAAGGTCACAGTCTCTCAGGTGGGTGTGATACCCACTGGATTTGCAGGGGGTAGGCTGCACAGCAGCCCATGGAGGCAGGATTACATACCATCCGCCAGCGGTGACAGCTGTACAGTGGTGATGGTGCTGCTGGTGGGGGGAGGCTCCTGCCATCCCCTGCAACCTCGGATGGCTGCCCACTGGAGGTGGTGGTGCTGCTGGTGGGGGGAGGCTCCTGCCCATCCCCTGCAACCTCGGATGGCTGCTCAGTGGTGGTGCTGCTGCTGGGGGGTGGAGGCTCCTGCCCATCCCCTGCAACCTTGGACAGCTGCTCTGTGGTGGTGCTGGTGCTGCTGGGTGGAGGCTGCTGCCCATCCCCTGCAACCTCGGATGGCTGCTCAGTGGTGGTGCTGCTGCTGGGGGGTGGAGGCTCCTGCCCATCCCCTGCAACCTTGGACAGCTGCTCTGTGGTGGTGCTGCAGTGGGGGGGGCTCCTGCCCATCCTTTGCAACCTCAGACGGCTGCACAACCATGGTTGGTGGTGGGGGCTCCGTCACAGTTCCTGCCCCATGCCCCTTGGTCTTCCTGCCTGCTGGTTCAGACTCCTTGCTCTTCCTGGCAGCTGGGCGAGGTTCCTTTCCCTTCTTGCCTGCTGGTGCAGGCTACTTCGTCTTCCTTGCAGCTGGGGCAGGCTCCTTTCCCTTCTTGCCTGCTGGTGCAGGGTCCTTGTTTTTTTCTTGCAGCTGGGGCCTTTCTGTTGAAGCTTCCTGGTGCAGGCTCCTTCACCTTCAGGACATGTGGCCTGGATCCTTTTCCACCACAAGTGGGTGTGGTGACGACTGGGCCCAAGGACTGTGCGGCTGAGGTGCTTGGCTGGGTTCTTCCTACCCTGCCCATATGTGCAGGATGGGGGGGAGGGGTAGGGAAGAGGTCAGTGGTGGATAGGAACAGTTTTTAGGGACTTTGGGGCTGGAAGAGGGAGAAGGAATGGGAGTGGAGGAAGAGGGAGTAGTTGTTAGAGGTGTCTGTCTGCTGCTTTTGGGTGCAGGTGCATGGCCTGTGTGCTGCTGTGAGGTGGATGGCTGTTGGATGTCTGAGTGCTTGCGTTTGTGTACCTTTGGAGGGGGGGAACAGACACAGTGGGAGAGAACACAGGGGATGTGTGCATGGCTCTTGTGGAGGTGTCTGCCAGTGAGGTGTGTGTTCTGCTTGGTGTGGTGATGATGCTGGTAGTGGATGATGATGTAGTGCATGCAGGTGTGAGTGTGGTGGAACTGGGTGGTAGGTGGTGAAGGAGAAGGAGGGGGAGACAGAGGAAATAGTGGATGTTGTTGTGTCTGCATCTGGATTGTGCTTGCGTGAGTGCCTTTGGTATGAAGTGTGGTGCGTGTGTTTGCCTGTGCCACTCTTGTGTGTTGTCTTGTGTGCATGCTCATCTGGCTGTGTGCTCGGGATGGGTTGGGGTTGTGGAGAATGGAACTGGGCAGTGGAAGTTGGAGGGGGGAGGGTAGAAACAGGGACAATGACTGCCATCAGAGAGGACGCCAGAGCCTGGGTCCATCTCTGTTGGGCCGCCAATCCAGTGTGAATGCCCTCCAGGAATGCATTAGTCTGTTGTATCTGGGCTGCCAGCCCCTGGATGGCATTCACAATGGTTGACAATGGTTGACTGCCCTGCAGAGATGGGTCTGAGGAGGTTAATAGCCTCCTCACTCAGGGTAGCAGGGCTAACTGGGGCAGGGCCTGAGGTGCCTCGAGCGAAGGAGATGCCCACCCTAATGGGTGAGCGGGCACGGGCAACTCGATGAGGGGCTGCTGGGAGGGCGGTGCTGGTACGGGGGTGGCGGCTGTACCTGTAGCTGGGGTGGTCACAGAAGGGTCCACCACCACCACCAGGGAGCTTCCATCGGAGGAGGAATCTGTGTCAGAACTGTCCCCTCCAGTCTCCACTGTGGTGCTCCCCTCGCCCTCCATCCCACTGGTGCCCTCAGTGTCGGTGGACTCTGCCTCCTGGGTCCTGTGGGATGGAGGTTCCTCCATCGCTGGTGCCTCTGCTCCTCCTCCACACGATGCTAATGTGCATAGGGACATGATGACAAAACAAAAATAGGGGGGAAGAAACAAACAATGCACTGGGTCAGTGGTTGCACCAACACCACCGTTGGCGTACACAGCACCCTCACACACAGGGAACAGGCCTACCCAATATGCCATAGCACTAGCAGAGAAATAGTTAGCAGCCAAGGCATGGGGAGGGGGACACACCACCAAATGCAGCACACCTGAGGACCCAAGTAGCCCTGACCAGTTGTGGATGCTTACGAGGTAGGTAACAAGATTTTCCCTTCTGAACCCTAGCCACCAGGGGACCTACACGCAATGTCAGGCCTGGCCTAAGGGCACCCACTGACAAACATCTGACACGCTGATACCACCCTACCATGCGTAAGTTGTAATGATGGGCACTCTACTCACCCCCTTGTGGCTGCTGTGATGCCCTCAAGCACCCATCCAGCTCAGGATAGGCAACCGCCAGTATGTGGGCCATCAGGGGGGTCAGAGTCCGACAGGCACCACTTCTTTGTTGGGAGGCCATCCCCAGCTTGGCCTCCGCCGTCTTCCGTGCCCAGCGTCTCAGGTCCTCCTGCCGTTTGCGACGGAGAGTGCTCCACCTGCCATAGACCCCCAGGGTCCGCACCTCCTTGGCAATGACACGCCACATACCCTTCTTTTGAAGGGCGCTGACCTGCAGAGGCAATACACACAGGAAAATAGATTTAGACAAACAGTCCTGTCTGTTAAACATATGGCCCGCCATACCCGTTTCTATCACCATTGGCACACACATGGCCCAGTACACAACCTATACGCCGCACAGAGGACATCCACCCACCCCCCTTACATGAGGCCTTCACACAGACCATTCAATGCATTCATGCCACATGCACCGTGCCCACAGTGTACTCACCTGTTGGTCTGGAGGCCTATACAGAAATCCATACTGGGATAGGACCCCATCCACCAGCCTCTCCAACTCCTCCGAAGTGAAGGCTTGGGCCCTATCCCCGGTCACACAGGCCATGGTAGGTTCCAGACACAGGTCACAGCAGTACATGCAGTGTAGGTCCTCTCCTGTGGAACATCAGGTAGCAACTGAGGGATCAGACCGAAAATGGCAGTCACGTCCACAGCTGTGCATACTGTCACAGCTGGCGTAGATCACCATTGGCCACTGTAACCCTTAAGGCCCAATGTTAACCAATGAGGAGTTGCACGGCAGTTCCCGACCGCCTCCCGCAACGGTTCCCAACATCAGCGGAATTACCTCACTTCCACCTGTCCCTCCAGCCAGAACAGGTGGAAGCCATTTCAGGTGGGGGGCAGACCCTGGAAAATTGCTGTGTCACTGGTGAAATTAGGACATACTGGACAAATCACAATGACCCATTACATGTTAACAGCATGCAAAGTTCTGTTGCAGCTCCATTATTCATTTAGTGACCGGCTCATCACTCTTTTGCCCCATAGATTCCTACCACTGCGGATGAATAGGAGATGGAGACATACCCCCGTGTACAGATCCCTGGTGGACTTGGGAACACTGGAGGACGGGCACATAATACTCACCTATAGACTTGACAGGGCTACAATCACTGAGCTGTGTGCTCAATTTGAGCCAGACCTGATATCTGCTATCCGTCACCCCACTGGGATCCCCCCTTATGTGCAGGTTCTATCAGTGCTCCATTTCCTGGCAACTGGTACTTTATAAGTGACAGTGGGCTGGCAGAAGGAATGTCACTGTCAATGTTCTCAGTAGTGCTAACAAGAGTGTTGTCCGCCCTGATTAAACACATGTGCAGCTACATTGTTTTCCCCAGGTTGAAGATTTGACCACAGTGAAGGCGGAGCTCTATGCAATGGGACCTATCCCCAACATAATTGGGGGATTGATGGAATACATTTTGCATTTGTTCCCCCCTGCCAGAATGAACAGGTGTTCAGAAATCGGAAGAGTTTCCACTCTTTGAATGTACAGCTGGTATGCTTGGAGGACCAGTACATCTCCCACGTCAATGCTAAGTATCCTGGGCCGGTGCATGATGCCTTTGTCCTGAGGAATAGCAGCATCCCAAATGAGATGGGCCAACTACAGATGCACACGTTGTGGATAATAGGTGAGCCCTGGTTCCCACCCAGTAGATGTTGGTGTATGGTTATGGTGTGGGCCATATGGGATAGTGTGTTGCTAAATGTTGTCCCTCAATATTTCAGGTTACCCCAATCTCTCATGGCTGTGAGGAATGCCAGGACAAGGGCAGAAGAACATTATAATGAGGCCCATGGGTGAACCAGAAGGATAATTGAAAGGACCGTTGGCCTAAAGAAAGCCAGGTTCCGGTGCCTCCATCTGACATCTCCCTGTGTTACTCACCCAAGAAGGTCTGCCAGATAATGGTTACATAACCTGGCCCTCAGATGCCATGTCCCTTCCTGCAGGAGAAGGAGGCTGGAGATGCCTGTGTGCCAGCAGTGGGCCCTGCGGACAGTGAGGATGAGGAAGCACAGGATGAGGATGAGGACAACAGAACATCAGTGATCAGACAATACTTCCAATGACACACAGATAGGACAGTGTGACTTCACATTTCAATTAAATTTGCTTGAATTTCTGTGGCAGTGGCATGCTGATATTTCCCACCTCTCTGCCCACTTACTGTTCCCTCTGGCAATTCATTTGGCAGATGTTGGTGACCTCACATATACTCATGGTGTGATCACTGCAGCCAGCTACAGGTCATTAATCTATGCTCATTTTCTGTACAGTTGAATTGCAATGTTTGTAACTGTTTCAATGACTACATAATTGATATACATGACATACTCCAAACTTCTTTTTTTTCAAAAGGTGTTTATTGAAGTGTTAAAATATAGAGGGGCAAGTGCAATGGAATGGGATAATGATGGAGGGAAGTCCAGGGCATTATTCCAGTTTGTTTGTAGCACAGGTGCATTGTCCAAGGGGACATAGGGAGGGGAGCAGTGGCAGGTCAAGGTGGACAGGGTGACTGAGTGGTACACAAGGGTGACAATCAAGAGAGTCTCATTTTCTGGGGGGGCAAGTGTCTCTGGCTTCTGTCTGGACCGCAGGGAACATTTGCTGGTGGCCTGTGAATCCTTGGCGGGGCCTCCTGTCCACTAGTGGAGGTGCAAGGCTGTTCAGATGTCTGGCTAGTGGCAGTGGCCCGCTATTGTGTGACTGCCTCCCTCATAATATTGGCCATGTCTGCCAGCACCCCTGCTATGGAGATCAGGGTGTTGTTGATGGCCTGCAAGTCCTCCCTGATCCCCTGGTATCGTCCCTCCTGCAGCCGCCTGTTCTCCTGCACATTGTCCAGGATTTGGCCCATCGTGTCCTGAGAATGTTGATAGGCTCCCAGGATCTCTGCAAGTGTCTCCTGGAGAGTCAGTTACCTGGGCCTGTCCTCCCTCTTGTGCACAGTACACCTCCCAGTTTCCCTGTTGGCCTGTGCCTCTGTCCCCTGAACCGTGTGCCCACTGCCACTGACCCCCAGGTCCCTGATTGTCTTGGGTATGAGGTGCGGCCTGAGGTCCCTGTAGAGGTGGACACACTGTTGATTGACATGTCCTGGGGACAGAGGTGTGGGTACGCCAGGTGGGTGCTGTGGTGGTTTTTCATGATGGGGGAGGGTCTGTGGTGGTGTGTGACTGGGCCTGAATAACTGGCTGTCCAGAGGTCCCTGATGGGCCAGGTAGGTCATTCAGGTCCTGAAGACCAGAGTTGTTGTCATCACTGTGGGCCTCTTCTGTTGGGGGACTGGATATTGCTGGCACTTCCTCTCCGCTGACATTGGCTTCGGTACCTGTGGTGATGTAAATGATGTGTTATGGTTTATGTGTCTGACATTTTGTGCATCCGTGGCTTGCCCTCTTTGGTTGTATTTGCCCTGGCAGCTTTCACTTGTGTACGTTGGTGTATGGTGGGATGATTAGTTCTCTATAGTGTGCATGCTTTAGTGATGAGTGTCTACGCAGGGCTGTGAGGGGTGTCCATGCATTGGTAGAGCATGAAGGGCTTGGCATTGGGATGAACGAGATGTGAAGGTGGGGTGTGTGGGAAATGGTGGAGTGATGGGAGTGAGGGTGAGGGTGGGAGTATGTCATGGCATGCAGGTAGGGGGGTGATAGAAGTAGAGAGTTGACTTACCAGAGTCCAGTCCTCCTCCTTCTCCGGCCAGGTCCTGAGAATGCAGAATTGCCAACACTTGTTCCTCCCATGATGTTAGTTGTGGGGGGGGGCGGGGGTCCATCGCCAGTCCTCTGTACAGCAAGCTGGTGTCTTCCTGCAATGGAACACACCTTTCCCCGTAGGTCGTTCTACCTCTTCCTGATGTCATCCCTAGTTCTTGGGTGCTGCCCCACGACATTGACCCTGTCCACAATTCTCCGCCATAGCTCCATCTTCCTAGCTATCGATATCTGTTGCACCTGTGCTCCAAATAGCTGTGGCTCTACCCTGATGATTTCTTCCACCATGACCCTTAGCTCCTCCTCTGTGAAACGGGAGTGTCTTTGTGGTGCCATGGGTGTTGTGTGAGGTGTGTAGGTGAGGGTGTGTTGGGTAACGTGTTGGGGTGTGTTATGTGGGGTGCATGAGTGGTGCATAGGTGTGTATAGTGTGTGGTTCTGGTTGTGTCTGTGGTCTTGATGTCTCTCTGCTGGCAATGGAATGGTAAAGGGTTGTGGGTACTGTGGGTGTGTGTTTTATAGTGGTGTGGGTGTGGTATGTGTATGGGTGTCAGGTGTGTGTTGGTTGAATTGTCCAATGTGGTGTTGTTTTGTCTTTGGGTGTCCTGTGTGAGCACGGCGGTATGTACCACCAATGGTTTACTGCCGTTGAATGTCCGCCATGGTGATTCTAATCATAATGTGGTGGGCGTAGTTCTGTTGGCGTAACGGTGTGAGTTTTGATACTGCCAGTTTATCACTGACCTTTGGTATGGTGGAAATTATGTATGTGACTGAATACTGACGGATTGATGTGTGTATGTCATAATATGGTGAACGGATATCTGTCACGGCGGTGGTAAGTTGGCAGCAGTCAGCGTGGCAGTAAGTGGGATTTACCGCCAATTTCATAATGAGGGCCAAAATGGTGGGAAGCAACCATACCAGATGATGCTGAGGAGGCAGACTACTATAATGAGGAGGGCAGAGGCCCGGAGAGGGAACAGGAGAGAGAGGAGTGGAGTCTAGCTTGTGAGAAGAGGCTGAGAGAGCTAGATGAAGAGCTTTAGAGGGCTGAGAGATCCTTAGCTCTGGAAAAAGAAATGTTGGGAGCTCATGAAGTGAGCTGTAAATAGCTGAAGCTGGGAGACATGAGGACTGAATCTAGTTCAGATGATGGCAGCAAAAATCTTATGTCCAGTACTGAAGAAGTGCACATGCTCAGAGGCTTGTTGCCCAACTTGAAGGAGGGGTTTAACTTACAGCAGGAGGTTCAGGGGTATGAGGTAGCTGCAGTGGTGTGTAGGATCCCTGAGCTGGATTGCGGAACTGCCATGTGGAGTCATATTCCTAGTGATGGGAGGGACACTCTTCTGGCTAAAGGTGAGAATGACAGGGAGATGGGTTACCCACAGGTAGTGGTCCTGGTTGTGGAGTGTGTAGACACCCCTGAAGAGTGTGAGTTGAGTGTAAGGGACAGTCAGGTACTGTCTTACCAGTCTCAGGAGGGTGATGTGGGGTACTTTTTCAAGGCTGAAGCACTGATTAGTTGGGTGAAGGGTAGTTTGGTTAACTACTGTGAGGGGCTGTGGGGTGTGATTGCTGGAGAGCATATGTCCAGTCCTTGTCTTCCAGAGCTACGTCAACACCAGGTGGAGTATGAGTTCTCTGACCCCAGGGAACTTGCACTGGAGGCAGATCTCTGGGTTAATATTCAGAGGGTCTGAAGAGGCATTTGGGGGTGCTCCTGAAGGGAGTGGGCTAGGTATTTCCTAACCAGCTGAGGTGGGAAAGGCTTGAAGTGTCCCAGGTAGGTCCCAGTGTAGTGGGATGGGTGAGGGATCCCATGTCCAGTCTCAGAGGAGAGGTAATGGGGTTGGGCTGAGTCCCAGGATGCCCGAGATCCAGTCCTAGAACCTGGAGGGTTCCATGAGTGAACGCCAGGAGGGGATCCTAACGTGTACGTTAGGGCCATCCACCAACAGGGACCCCATAGTGTCAGGAGAACTTGGGGAGGCAGCTGTCACTAGCGTCCCACCAGATCTGTTTTCGGCAATACCACTTACTCAATGGGGGTTATGCAGCCCTTTGTGTGAGGAGAGGCACAGACCTATTCAGGTATAATTGTCAGCTCCTCCCTCCCATCTAGCCCAGGAAGACCCATCAGAATGGTGATGGGCCATCAGGATGCAAATATTACACCCAAGCTTCCTTTGTGTGTGGCTGTCTAGAGGGACTGCACAAAGCCCAGCTCTTGTCCACCCCAGACATATATTTAGAGACAGGCAAAGCCACAGAATGGTTAAAGAAAATGCTTTCTTTCTAAAAGTGTCATTTTCAGACTTAAAAAATTCAAAACCATCTTCACCATAAGTTGTGATTTTAACCAAACTCCAAAAATCTATATTTTCCAAATTGGAAGTTACACTTAAAGGTTGCTTCAAGGTAACACAAATGTTAACTAATGGGAGAGATAGGCCTTGCGGAAGTGAAAGACATACTTAATCGTTTTTCACTACCAGAACATGTTAAACGTAAAAGTGCATGTCCAACATTTTAAATACACTGCACCCTGCCCTTATGGGGACCTAGGGCCTGCCTTAGGGGTGACATATCTAATAAAAAGGAAGGTTTGGGCCTGGCAAGTGGGTGCACTTGCCAGGCCAAAATAGCACTTTAAAACTGCACACATAGGCTCTGCAGTGGCAGGCTTGAGACGTTTACAGGGCTACTGTAGTAGGTGGCACAATCTGTGCTGCGGGCCCACTGTTAGCATTCAGTTTACAGGCCCTGTGCAAATAAAGTGCACTTTACTAAGGACTTAGGTATGATTAACTGTCTCTGTATATGTGTGTGATGTAAAGGCACTGAAACTCAATACTGGTATGAGTATCGCAAAGAAATGCATATGAGAAAGCATGGTTATGGAGACTTGAGGGTCACTTTTAAGGGTTGGTAGTGAAGGAATCTGTGGAGAAGGAGGTCCTTGGGGGTGCCAATAGACATTGTTGCACCAGGCGCCACCAGCCTTAAAGCTGACCCTGAGGATAAGAGTTAGAGCTCTGCAGTCATTATTATTCATGTGATTCACATATTGATGAGTGAGACAGCTGTACTGTCATGAACCCTGACCTGTTATGTCAATAGTACCATATTTGCACTAAAACATCATGTCTTAGTTTGGACATTTTTTTAAACTCTTAATAGTTTTATCAATTGTATTCCCTTTTAAGCGGTTTACCCTATACAAGGTCTGCTAAAATGTGTTCAGTAGTTCACTTTCTCACTCTTTTTGGAGGGCCAAAAGCTGTCTCATTGCATTATTCACATTTCATTTTTGAATTCCTATTACTTTCATCCTATCTTAGTCAGCCTATTCCTCCAGAATTGAGCTGCATTAGAGAAGCAACCTGATAATCTCCTAAATAGTTGTATGACACAGTATTGAGGTTGTTAATGTTGGCCAACAAAATATCATATCCACTACATTGCCTCCTACTACTGAATCAATGTGAGTATATATTTACTATTTCTTACTCCACATCAACTTACATAATTCCTCCTTTACGTTGCAGTGATTTGTTGATGTAGTGGATCTGAACATTTTTGTCACATGATATAATGCATGAGCTGTAGTGGGGGAGTTCCTCATAAACCTACACATGCACATCTGTATAGGCACACATTGTACCATAAAACAGTAGTAGAAACCCTAAAGTAGGCATATATTTTGTAAACGTATGCTATTCTAAGGAGGGGAGATGATAATCATCTCATGAGCATCCCCGCAGACACACCACGGGCGGGGGGTCACCCTACGTACCGGTCCCGCTATTGAAATTCTAAATTGCTCACTCAGCTGCTGCAGCATTCGCAAAAGAGCAAGGAAAATCAGGCAATACTTACAGTAAATGTTATAGGACACATTCGCCGTCCACCTTGCCTTTTTCCCTACATTCATCTCATGAGGAGACTGCCACACATAAAGCCCCCTTCTTCCATCATGCAGGACACACAAAGGTATGCCCAAAGAGACAGGATGAGGGAGCTGCTGCTACAGGTTTGGAACAATTTTGAATTTCCAAAAATGTTCACCGGGGGTGTGAGAAATTGTTGTTTTTTTCAACTTTCATGAACGCTTATAAGAAAAGCCTATCAATTTTGCGTAGCTTACCACGTTTTTTTGCTTTGGGATAGCAGCCTGCACATCATGACCTTGAAGACAATCTATGCTCTATATATTCGAAAAAAATACAATAGTGGATCAGCATCCTTCAATTAAATCTTCTAGAACTACATGATGGAGCCTTTCAATCTCCTAATCTGCCAAAGGCATGTGAAAGTAAAAAGACTGACAACAAGTTTAGTATTCACAGCCAAACGACATTTCAGCACCAAAACGCTTGAGGCAGTTATTTGAAGGGGTTCATCAAGTTCATAAGGAAGCCAAGATGCCTTTGGAAATGGCACTTTAGAAATGCTAAAATAAAGAAATAAATAAATACATGCATAGATACAACCAATCAATCAGTAGATTTTTTTTAGAGCTTCTTGTCACCGGTCAGGGTAACCAGGTGATGGCATGGTCCACTTGATTAGCCGAATAGCCAGATCATCAGGGACCTTTGAAACTCTGGAAGGGAGTGGGAGATTAAAGGGTAGCTATTTCCAGGTGACCTCCTCATCTGCTACATCGGATGTGGTGGTCGAGTGTTAGAGAAAGGGAAGAGGAGCGGAGATGCCTGATGGGCTGATGGAAGTTCAGTGAGTGGTTCAAGAAGGTGGGTCCAAGGTTGTGTATGGCCTTGTTGAGTGGGTCAGGAGATTGAACTGTCAACTTTTCTACCACGGGACCAGTGGAGTTCCCTGTGGTAGGGGCTGATGTGGGTTTGTCTAGGGAGATCCAGGACGAGGCTGGTTGGGCATTCTGTGTGGTCTGTAGTTGTTGGAGCAGGTGAACTGCAATTCCTGCATAGAGAGTGTTGCCATAGATGTGGAGATGAGGGCCTGGGTGATGATTGTGTCTTGAGCTTTGGCGTAGCCATTTGAATATCTTACAAAGCATGCAGAGGATGAAGAAGCAGGAGGAGGAGACAGAGTTGACCTGAGTCGTCATGGTTAGCTTGCTGTCCAGAATGATGCATAGGTTCCTTGAATAATCAGTAAGGGTAGGAGTAGATATGAATTTTGAGGGCCACCAGGATGCATTCCAAGGAGAGCTTTTGTTTCCGAAGATTAATACTTCTGTCTTGTCAAGGTTGCGCTTCAGGCAGTTGTCCTTCATCTAGTTGGCAATATGTGTCATGCAAATGTGGAGGTTGGTCTTGGTGGTGTCTTCAGAGAGGGAGATGATGAGTTGTGTGTTGACAGCATAGGATAGGATGTTCAGTCTGTGGGTTTTGACGATGCTGGCCTGAGGTGTCATATAGGTGTTGAAGAGGGTGGGGCTGAGCAAAAATCCTTTGGATACTCCACAGATGATTTCCTTGGGTTCAGAGGTGAAAGACAGAAGGCAGACTTTTTTGAGTTCCTCCAGTGAGGAAAGAGGCGATCCATTTGAAAGCCGCTCCTTGGGTGCCTATGTTTTTCAACCTTGTGATGAGTGTGTGGTGGGAGATGGCGGACAGGCCTAGCATGATCAGACCTGTAGCTTCTCCTCAGTTGAGTAGGGCTTGGATGTCATCAGTAGCCACAACGAGGGCTGTCCCAGTGCTTTGGTTGCTGCTGAATTTGGATTGGGAGGAGTCGCATAGGAGGTTCCGTTCCAGATGTCAGGAAGTTGTTGGTTGATGGCCTTTTTAAATACTTTGCCTTGAATGGGAACAGGGAGACCAGTTTGTGGTAGTTGAATTCACTTGGGTCTGCCAAAGGTTTTCTTAGTAGGGCTTGACTATTGTGTGTTTCTAATTCTCAGGGAAGATGACAACTGAGGTGTTGAACTAGGTGGTGAGTATGTCACTGATTCTGGCTTTGCCTAGATTGAAGAACTGGTGAGGGCATAGGTCAGTTAGGCCCCAGAGCAGAACGAGTTCATGATGGAGTCGGTGTCCTCTGGGGCAAGTTGGCTCCATTTGTTTAGTTGGATGCCTGTGGTGGTAGCGGGGTCATTGTGTTGCTTGAAAAAGTCAGTAGCCTTGGGCTGGGGTGTGAAGCTTCTGTAGATGTTGGCGATCTTGTTGTAGAAGAAGTTTGGTAGGTTGCACAGAGTTCCTCTGAGGGATTAATGTGGTTTGTTGCAGCTGAGGTGTAGGGAAATTATTTGATGATTTTGAAGAGTTCTATGCTGTTATTGGAGCTTGTAACGATGCATGAGACATAGGCCTTTTTCTTTGAGTCTCTTGACTGTCTGTGGTAGAGGTTGAGTATTGTCTTGAAGGTGATCTTGTCGGTCATGTCCTTGCTGGTGCGCCATTTCCTTTCCAGTTTTTTACGGAATCGTTTGTGGTTCTGAGGTCTTCAACATACCAGCTAGCCTCATTTGTGGACCTTCTGTGGGAGTTGTTGCAGATGGGAGCAAAGCTATGAGCACAGTTGGTGAACTCATTGTTGATATTTCCGGCATTCTTGTCTAGGTTGTTAGAGGATACGGGATGGATGGTGTTAACGGCGTTGATCCATGTGTCCCTTGAGACTTTACTCCAGCTGTGGTGTGGGGCATTGAGCAAACTGGGTCAGAGGTCTGTGAGCTGGTGATGTTGAAGTGGAAAATGGAGTGTGGCTGTAACTGATACAGTCACTCGAGGTGAAGACGGGGTTTAGCATGTGGCCTGCAGTGTGCATGGGGTCGTAGATGAGTTGGATGAGTCTGATGTTGTTCATGCTGTTGAGGTCGGTAATGTTGATGTCACACTGTTGTCAAGATGGAAGTAGAGGTTGCCAAGGAATATGTAGTTACTGGGGTCTATGGCGAGAGGGGCAATGAAGTTGGGGCGACGTTACAGAAGGCTGGATGTGCTCCTGGAGGATGGTAGGTGAGGTTACCCCTGATGGATGTTTTGCTGTCTGTCTGGAATTGTAAGTTGATGTGTTCCATGGCTGGGAAGATGTCATTTGTGGTGGTGCTTTGGATGGGTCATTTGTGTATGATTTGTATGTTTATGATGACGATCCCTCTGCCAGGCTTGTTGATGGAGTCACAGTGGGTGATCTTGTATCCTTCTGGAATTGCATTGGCAAGATCGGGAATGGAAGTGGGGTTGAGCTAGGGCTTGATGAGGAAGAGAACCTTTGGTGTGAGGGCAGAGATGAGGTCGTAAATCTCAGTGGTGTGTTTGCATAGTGAGCATGTGTTGAGAAGGGTGCATTGCGAGTTGTTGTTTTTGTTCAGGTGGTGTCTGTTGTATGTTTGGGGTGGGGGCTGATGTGTATGCTGTGGCAGGTGAAGTGGCAGTGGATGCAGATGAAAGGTCCAACCCTGGGGTGTAATTCGGCATGGTGGCAGTGTATGTTGTGGTGTCAAGGGCGCAGACCTCAGTGATGGTGTATCTGTTGGGGGGCAGGATGAGGAGGGGTCATGGACTTCTGTTGTCAGGGAGATCAGTGATAGGAAAACCTGGGTGTGAAAACCTGGATGGGAAAAGTCGGGAAGCGGTGGTGTCACTTGGTCAAACTGCGGCAACTGTATCAGGCTGCATCAAGCAGGAATTGAAGGTTACAGGCAAGTAGCAGGATGGGTGCCCAGGTGGATACATACATGCACCAGTTGCAAGAAGGGTCATCTTTAATCGGTAATCTGAGGGTCTTACTTGTCTCCAATGGTGTGAGACCCCAGGGTCTGGAAATCAGGAAATCTTGACATGATAACTAGACAAGTCTCCAATATCCTTACACTCAATTGCATATGGAATATATGTTCTAGCATTTCATTTCTGTGACTGGTTCTACACAGTTCTGCACTTTTGTTATTTCCACACAGACTGGTCCAGCCACAGTCTTTGTCCAGACTGCAAGCAGAAAAATTGGATAGAGTTGGGAACCTTCTGGTCAGGAGAAATCCAAAATAAGAACACAAAGATATGTGGGCTGTGCCACTCATCTATCTTTTTACTAGTTGGTTTTAACCAGTGTTTCTGACAACAAAGGGGCTTATTTAGAAGCCCCGAGCGCCACAGGAGCGTCACTTTTAGAGATGGTGTGGTGGTGCAATGCCCTGCGCCATATTTCCAAGGCGACGTTAACCACATTTTGAGGCTTAACACCCCCTTGTAAATACAGCCCCCTTTGCATGCATCACTTAGCAAGGGTTTAAAATGGGTGTTGCTGTGGGCATTCCACCGCAACACCCATTGCATTTTGACACTGACACATATTTAAGAGAAATCGTAAACCCAAGGCAGCGGCAAAACCACAGGGGTGGTGTAAGCATGGTGCAGCAAGAAGTACTTTTATTTCTCCTTTTTTTTGCTTTTTACATGTGTGCTGCAGAATGCAGCACACATAGAAAGAGCAAAACACTATGAATGATTGTTTATTTGGAGGAAGGTGTGCTACTTTTATGTGTGCTTCTTCTGCCAGTAAAAAAGCCTGAGATTAGTTATCTAATAACCCATTACCCAAGATATATCTTTAAGTGTGGTCTCTAGGGCTCATGTTTGCCAGGCGTGATATTGTATGTGAGTGGTTGAATTAGATATGTCCAACACAAGCGAAATGATGTAGCAGCATAGATAGATGTGTTGTAGCTAAAAGATGGTGTATAAAAACATGAGCTGCATTTGTAAATTAGAAAAGGTATGAGGTGTTGAAGGGGAAACAGCTGTTATCAAGCAGCCTACACCATGCAATGCCTTTAAATCAAAGGGTGATAAAAGTAATTTAAGGGTGGGCAATGAAAAATGGGGACAAGGGTAATGTCAGGGTTTTGGAGTGGCAGTGGCAAAGGGAGGTTGTTAGAAATGGGGTCTTTGGTTGGCAGTCAGGTTACCCCCTGTCCAAGCAAGGACCCTCACTCTAGTCAGGGTGAAGGAGAAACACCCCTAGTAAACCCCCATTTACCCCTTTGGTAGCTTGGCACGAGCAGGCAGACTTATATCAGAAGCAATGTGTAAAGTATTTGTACCAACACACACAGTAATACAGTGAAACCACTAGAAACTGGACACCACACCAGTTTAGAAAAATACACAGGCCCGTATTTATACTTTTTTTGCGGCGCATTTGTGTCGTTTTTTGACGCAAAAACGGCGCAAACTTGCAAAATGCCATTGTATTTTGTAGGTTTGCGCCGTTTTGCGTCAAAAAGCGGCGCAAATGCGGCGCTAAAAAAAGTATAAATACGGGCCACAATATTTATCTGAATCAAACAAGACCAAAATGACAAAAATCCAACATACACAAGTTAAAATATGCCGGATGGGGATCTCTTTAAACTGGAAGTGCCCATCTGGGATAGGAAATCCTGACTTCTCCTTGGCCTCCTCAGTTAAGGCAATCTGCCAATACCCAGATGTCAAGTCAAAGATGCTAAGGTATTTGCAGCTCCCAACTAATTGATGAGCTCATCAGCTCGGGGATGGATTGCGCATCTGTCTTAGTGACAGCATTGAGACCCCAATAGTCCACACAGAACTGGAGTTGTGGTGTGGCACAAGGAGCAGCAGTCTTTGGGACCAAGACCACAGGGCTGGCCCAAGGACTATTAGAAAACTCAATTACCCCTAGGGTTAACATCTTTGATACTTCATCTTTGATGCTAGCCCTGGCCTTATCAGTCACCCTGTAAACCTTCTGTTTAACAGTTGGACTGTCCCTGGTGTCCACATTATGTGTACGCAAGTGTGTGACTCCTGGAATCAAGGAGAACAGGGACACAAACTGACCCAACACCTGGTGAGAGTCCCTCTGTTGTTCTGAGGTCAGGGAGAGGGAAATGTTCACTCCCTCCACAGACCCAACCTTCTCTCCAGCAGACAGGTGGTCATGAAGAGGCTCACTCTCTTCCTCCACCCCGTTGTCTGTTGCTAGGAGCATAGACAATTCAGTGTGGCTTGAAGCAATTCACATGCTCAAGGGGTTCTTGGGAGTCCACACATTCACCAAGTAGGTGACTTTGCTCTTGCACTCCACCACCTCAAATGGCCCTAGGCTCCACTGGCACCATCACCCACACTTTCTATCCAGGTTGAAACTCAACCAGAGAGGCATTCTGGTCATACCACTGTTTTATGTCTTCCTGGCTTGCTTCTAGGTTATCTTTAAAAGGGGGGTACTAACCACTAGAAAAGATTGGAGAGGAGCCTTGCATTTCCCCTCACTTGTGCTACTTGCCTGACAAGTTTGGCAAGACCTACAATCAATCAATCAGGAATTTGTAAAGCGCACTACTCACCCATGAGGATCTCAACTCGCTGAGGAGGGGGAAAAAGGAGGGTAGGTGCTGATACTGCTTGAACAACCAGGTGTTGAGAAGTTTCCTGATGGTAAGGAGGTCTTTGGTCTGGTGCAGGTGGGTGGGTAGAGTGTTTCACGTTTTGGCAGCATGGTGCGAGAATGATTTACCGCCGGTTGTATTTCTGCGGACGCGTGGTATAGTTGCGAGGGCGAGGTCGGCGGAGCGTAGATGCCGGGTCGGGGTGTAGAAGGAGAGTCGTCTGTGGAGGTATTCTGCTCTGGTGTTGTGCAGTGCTTTGTGAGCGTGAGTGAGGAGTTTGAAGGTGATTGTCTTGTTGACTGGGAGCCAGAGCAGGTTTTTCAGGTGGTCTGTGATGAGGCAGTGGCGGGGGATGTCCAGGATGAGGTGTGTGGAGGCGTTCTGGAGTTTGGCCGTGGTTCCTGCGTAGAGGGCATTGACGTAGTCCAGCTTGCTGCTTACAAGGGCTTGGGTGACTGTTCTTCTGGTTTCGGTGGGTATCCATTTGTAGATCTTTCAGAGCATGCAGAGGGTGTTGAAGCAGGAGGAGGAGATGGCATTGACTTGCTGGGTCATGGATAGTGAGGGGTCCGAGATGAATCCTAGGTTGCGAGCGTGGTCGGTGGGAGTGGGAGCGGTTCCGAGAGTGGCAGGCCACCAGGAGTCATCTCTGCAGAAGGGGTGGAGCCGAAGATGAGGACTTCTATCTTGTTGGAATTGAGTTTGAGGCAGCTGCTCTTCATCCTTTTGGTGATGGCCTTCATTCCTTCGTGGACGTAGGTCTTGGAGGAGTCCTTGGTGAGGGAGAGGATCAGCTGGGTGTCGTTGGCATATGAGATGATGTTGAGGTTGTGGGATAAGGCGATGTTAGTGAGCGGGGCCATGTAGATGTTGAAGGGGGTTGGGCTGAGGGACGAACCTTGGGGTACGCCGCAGATGATTTCGATGGCCTCCGAGCAGAATGGGGGGAGGCGGACTCTCTGGGTTCTGCCGGTGAGAAAGGAGGTGACCCAGTCCAGGGCTCTGTCATGGATTTCAGCATTGCTGAGGCTTGAGTGTAGGGTGTGGTGGCAGACGGTGTTGAACGCGGCCAAGAGGTCCAGGAGGATGAGGGCTGCAGTTTCACCGCTGTCCAGTATGGTTCTGATGTCGCCGGTGGCAGCGTTGAGGCAGTGTCGGTGCTGTGGCTGCTGCGGAATCCAGATTGGAAGGGTCCAGGGTGTGGTTCTCATTGAGGAAGCGGGTTAATTGTCTGTTGACAGCCTTCTCGATGACTACTCGATACAATGTGCATCTGAGTACCTGCGCACTGCCAATGCCAATGCCAATGGAAGTGGGTGACAAGCCTGTCAAAGGTCTTGTCTAGCCCCAGATGTCCAGCTAAAGGCACATCATGAGCCAGACCCAGTAGGAAGGCTCTGAAGCACTGGGGTACCACCAGCACAAGGGCTGACCCAAGCTCAGCAACATTAGGCTCACTGTACAGGAGGCCGGCCTCCCAATAGATCAGGTGAGATTCTGGCTCCTTGCCAGCTGCCTGGTCTGCGGCCTGCTGCCGTAAACCTTCCAGGGTAGGGCATACTTTCTGTGCTTCACAGAAGGCCTCCCTGGTTGCCCCCTTCCTACTGCCACTGTGACAGCTCAGGAACCTTCCCAAGCTGAGCCACCTGTTCCCTGTAGGCTCCGGGCCTCACCCTCAGGCTCAGCCTCCTCCCGGACCTTGGGAACTTCTGGGGCTGGTTTCCCATGTCCCTTGCCCTTCCTTCTACTGTGGACCCCTTGGTCACTGTTTCAGGCTCCAGAGGCTTCTGACCACCCTGGAGGGCTGCCATTGACCAGGTAGAAAGGCATACCTACCTCGGCAGACCCAACATCTCCAGGTGTGACATGTGTTCCACTGCTTTCCATGGGGAATCCTTCAGGTCATTACCAAGCAAACAATCCACAGGCATGGTTGGACTCACAGATACTTTCAAGGAACCTGAAACCCCCGCCATTCAAAGGGAACCTGCACCACTCTGCACAGGCGCTCTGAGTTTTCCACTGCAACTACTTGGTGAAGTACACTGGGATCTATCTGCTATTCAGACACCAGGTGACTCCTCACTGTAGTCACACTGGCTCCTGTGTCTCTCAGAGCCTCCACCCAGTGTCTATTAATAGTCACCCACTGCCTGTACGTCTTAGTGTTCTCAGGCACTAGGGTTCTCTGGACTATCTCACTATTCCATAATGAGACAAGGGTCATCTCAGCTGGCTTACACACACCTGGAACAAACTCTTCCCCAAGCGCTACACTGGCCAAACCCTGTGACTGAGCACTAGTGGGTGCCAGTGTACCCTTGGGACATTTGGGGTCCCCCCTCACATGACCCACCTGGTCACATGCGAAGCACTTGTCGGGACTCCCCTCCGCAGGTTTCCCTTTGGAGAACCATGGTTTCTTCTCAGTGGCGGGCTGGGAATCCTTACCCTGGGAACTAGGTTTGGGCCTTTTAGAGAACTCCCCCTGTTTAGCCTTAGCCACCTTTTTTCTGAGAGGGACCCTGCCCACCCTTGGCGTGGTCTTCTTCATATCTCTTCTGGACCCTGGTGCTCTCCCAATGGTCCACTGCGCCAGCTTCCTGGGGTCATTCAGCTTGCTGTCAATCAGTTGCTGCCGCAGCTCTAGAAAACAAAGACTGTACAAGTGATAAAGCCTCTCATATGTTGTTACCTTACTGCCAGCCATCCAGTGACCTGCAAAAGGAATCTACACACTCCAACCAAGTTTGGGACTCTTTCTTTTTGTAGGACCTAAACTTGTCCTTATCCTGCTCAGGGGTCAGACGATATCTTGTATGTAGGGTGTCTTTCATTATGGTGTAGGTGAGTCCCTGCGGATCCCCTAAGGATATAAGAGTGTCCCTCCCTTCTACCTCAAACTGCTTCCACAGGCCCGTCCCCCACAATGTGCTTCAGGGACCAGATTAATATGAAGAGCAGACTCATACCCCTTGAACCACAAGTATATGTCATCCTCCCTTTTATGGTCTTTCACTAGGTCTTTTGGAATGTGTACCCTTCTCTTGAGCTGAAATGAGGTACTGCTGCCACCATCCCTACTGGACTGGCTCCTCTGATCCAGCTCCCTCAAGCTGAGCTCATGCTCCAGCATTAACTTTTCTCTCCAATGGCCAGTCTCCTCTCTTCCATCTCCCTCTCCATTTTCACTCTAAGCTTCTCCAACTCCAACTGGTGAACCCTCTCTGCCTGTCTGTCCTGCAACTCTTCAGGAGTCAGACACACTGCTGCCTGCCCTGGAGACCCTCCCCTGGGCATAACAGGTACGCCCACTACACCATTGTGTAAACTCTGGTCCTCATCATCATCATCCTCCTCTGTGTGCCCCCCAGCCTGCTTGGCTGTCAACCAAACCCTCAGTGCCTTTTGCAGCTTCTCTTTCCTGGTGGAGCGTCTAATGGGACAGGCAAGATCGTTACAGAACTGTTTCAATTGAGCAACTGTGTAAATTTCCAGTTTCCCTAATTCAAAAACAGCTCCAGCTGGTGCATCTCCAGATTGAGACATGATGGCACATCAAAAAGTGCAAAGTTCCAAGGCAGAAAAAGAGTTCCCAATGAAAAGTTCAAGAATCAATTAAAAAGATCACCATAAATACGGAAGCTGGAAAAAGTCCAAAAAGAGCAAAAGCAAAAACAAGTAGTATGTGGTTATGTAATGGTCTGCGCTGAAAACAGTAGTGTACATTTAATCACTGTATGTCAAGTACAAATACAATTCCAGTGCTCACCGCTGTTCACCAATGTTAGGAATGGGGTCTTTGGTTGGC
Source organism: Pleurodeles waltl (assembly GCF_031143425.1). NCBI lineage: Eukaryota > Metazoa > Chordata > Amphibia > Caudata > Salamandridae > Pleurodeles > Pleurodeles waltl. Next base: position 1,080,842,563 of record NC_090444.1, on the reverse strand, counting down.
AGTCAGGTTACGCCCTGTCCAAGCAAGGACCCTCAATCTAGTCAGGGCAAAGGAAAAACATACCTGGTTAACCCCCACTAACCCCCTTGGTAGCTTGGCATGAGGAGGCAGGCTTATCCCAGAAGGAATGTGTAAATATTTGTACCAACACACACAGTAATACAGTGAAACCACTACAAAATGGAAACCACACCAGTTTAGAAAAATAGGCAATATTTATCTCAATCAAACAAGAATGACAAAAATCCAACATACACAAGTTAAAATATGAATTTTCAAAAGAATAAGATCTTACTCCTTAGAAAGCAATGGAAATGTTGATTTTGCACAAAGTACCTGGTTAGTGTAAAACATAAAGCCGCACAGGTGAGCTTGCATCAGAAAAGGCAGCCATGCATCGATTCCTTCCTCGCAAGGGATACAATGCGTCATTTCGTCTCCAGTCGGGTCAGCTATGTGTTGTTTTTCTCCCTCGCAAGAGGGTGATGTGTCGATTTCCGGATGGGGCACCTCGGATCCGTGCAGAGTCGGATTGACTTTGACGCCCAGGGACAATGCATGGGGTTTGCGTCGATATCAGCAGCAGCAAGCGGGTGTTGCACATCATTTCTCCAGCCTCAATGCATACATCTCCCAGCCACGATGCAGGTGGAGCGTTGATTTTAGCCACAAAGCTAGCGGCGAGTGGTTTATCAGCCACGTTGAAGATGGTGCATCAAAACTTTTCTCGCCCTGCATTCTGTGCTTGGATTTCCAGCTCTTGTTCTGCCAACTTCACCTTTCAAGGGCCCCGGGACTGCATAGGGCACCACTTGGCAGAGCAGGAGTCTCAGCAGGGAGTCCAGGTGCTGGCAGAGGAAGTTCTTGATGGCCCTGAGACTTCAAAACAGGAGGCAAGCTAAGTTTGAGCCCTCAGAGATTCTTCACTAGCAGAAATATTCCAAAAAGTCCAGTCTTTGTCCCCTTTCACAGGTAGAAGCAGCAACTGCAGGATAGCCCAAAAAAGCACAGTCACATGCAGGGGCAGCACTCCTCCTCAGCCCTTCAGCTCTTCTGCTTGGCAGAGGTTTCCCTTGGTTCCTGAAATGATCTGATTTTCAGTGGTTTGGTTCCAATACTTATACCCCTTTCTGCCTTTGAAGTAGGCATACTTCAAAGGAAAGTCTCTGTTCACAACATCCTTCCTTGCCCAGGCCAGGCCGCAGATACACACCAGGGTTGTTGGAGACTGAATTGTGAGAGGGAAGGCACAGCCCATTCAGGTGTAAGTGGCCACTCCTCCCTCCACTCTAGCACAGATGGCTCATCACGATATGCAGGCTACACCCCAGCTCCCTTTGGGTTACTGTCTAGAGAGAGTTGCAAACAGCCCAGCTGTCATACTGACCCAGACGGGGAATCCAAACAGACAGAGTCACAGAATAGTTCAAGCAAGAAAATGCCTACTTTATAAAAGTGGCATTTTCAAACACACAATCTAAAAAACAACTTCACTAAAATATGTATTTTTAAATTGTGTGTTCAGAGACCCCAAACTCCATATTTATATCCGCTTTCAAATGGAAACTGCAATTTAATAGTATTGAAAGGCAGCCCCCTTGTTCACCTATGAGAGAGATAGGCCTTGCAACAGTGAACACTGATTTTTGGAGTACTTCACTGTTAGGACATGTAGCACACATCAATACATGTCCCGCTTTTAACATACACTGCACCCTGCTCATGGGGCTACTTAGGGCCTACGTTAGCGGCACCTTACTTGTATAAAAAGGGAAGGTTTAGGCCTGGCAAGTGGGTACACTTGCCAAGTCGAATTGGCAGTTTAAAACTGTACACACCAACTCAGCAGTGACAGGTCTGAGCCATGTTTACAGGGCTACTAATATGGGTGGCACAACCAGGGCTGCAGGCCCACTAGTAGCATTTGATTTACAGGCCCTGGTATCTCTAGTGCACTTTACTAGGGACTTACTAGTAAATCAAATATGACAATCATGGATAAGCCAATTACACATTCATTTTACATAGAAGCACTTACTTTAGTATCAAAACCAACAAAACAAGAGTCCAGCAAACATCAACAACCTGGAAAGCAGAGGCAAAAAGTTAGGGGAGATCCACCAAGGATGCCAAGCCTAACAGACGTAAAATAAATTTTAGGAATATGGGATGGGTACTAGCTAGGGTGGTAAGGGTAATTTAAGGATTCATGGGTAGTCAGGAAAAAGGAAGGTAAGGGTAATTTTAGGATTTAAAGGTGGGCAGTAGTAAAAGAAGGTAAAGTAAATTTTAGAGTTTAGGGGTAGGTAGCGTTAAAGGTTGGTAAGAGTGAATTTAGGATTTAAGAGTGGGTAGTAGAAAGGGGTGGTAAGAATAATTTTAAGGTTTAGGGATGGGTAGTGGTAAAGTCTGATAAGGTTAATGTTAGCGTTTAGGGCTAGTAGTGGTAAAGGAAGGGATGGGTCATTTTAAGGTTTAGGTAAAGGGAGGCATGGGTAATTTTAGGGTTTAGGGGTCTGTAGCAGCAAAAGGAGGTAACATAATTTTAGGGTTTAGGGGTGGGTAGTGGTAAACTGATGTATGGGTGAATGTAGAGTTTAGAAGTGGGTAGTGATAAACAAAGGTTAGGAGAACATGTAAAAAAGGGGGACTTTGTTGTAGTTCCCCCTAAAAAGGAAAGAATTTAATTAAATATTAAGGGGCATATTTATCAAAGTTTTGTGTCACCCTTGCACCACAGGTAATGCAAGAGTGATGCAAAACCAAGCCATGCAAGGCCTCCTTGTGTTGCCCTGCAGCGCTCAGTAAATCTGGAGTAACGCAAGGCAGGCCAAGTCACTGCCTTGCATTAATCTGCCCCGGGGAGGCATTCCATGGGTAGAGTGTGGGTGTTCCCATGGATTTTGGTGCATTTCCAGATTGTGGGCCCTGGGGCATTTACAGAAGTGGAAAACATGACTAGCTAAGAGCAGTGAAAGTGTAGTATGACAGGAAGTACCACTGTCTGTGTACCAAGAGTGTTAGGAGGTATTGGTGCTCAACCCAATTTGCTCTTGAGCTTTGGAGGACAAACAGAGTGGTCCTTCAAAGGTGGTTAGGAAGATGTTTGATGACATCCACCTGATTAACTCAGGTGCCACTCGGGAACCCATTTGTGATCCAACTTAAACTATTCGCCTGGAAAGACAACACAGTCAACATACAGGCAAGAGCAGAAGAAGTCAAGGAGAAAACTAGCCCCTCCAGATCTATTGCACAGTGCTGACATAGAAGGCTCAGTAGATGAGGTGAAACATTCCTGAGCCAATAGGAGCCAACAGGACCATATCCCATAGTTTTAAGTGGGAACCCCAGTGCCCACCTGGGGCACCCAGAAGACACTATATTGGAGGCCTCAGGGGGAGCCCCAGGACCAACGTGGTCCTACCACTTCGGTATATGCACCTAACCTAGGTGTATTGGGAGCAGGTGTTTTGCATGCTCCCACTGGAAAACATGTATGCACCTAACCTGGGTGCATTGGGAGCAGGTGTTTTGCATGCTCCTACTGGAAAAATTGTCTGCTCCTACCAGATGGGAGCATTTTTGCTGCTCCCACCAGTGGTAGCAGACAAGATTTCTCTGCCTGCACTTTCAACAGGAAGGGAAACAGTGTCCTGGCAGTGGGGTCCCCAGGGCACAGTGAGTGAGCTGGATGGGGTCTCCAAGGCTTTTGTTGCCTCATTGAGGGGGCCACACATCCCTCTTTGAAAATAAACCAGCCCCAGGGATGGGGTCCTTGTGGCCTTTAGAGGCTCAGGGAGGGGCCCACTTCCCCTTAAATGCTCATGTCTGGCCCAGTGATTGTGGGCCCTGGGGCATTAATCGTGGTCTACAGGTTTATCTTCTCCTTGTTCATCAGTTGAGCCATCAGTTTCCTGGAACCAAAAACATAATCCATGACATCATGGCTTGGGGACTTGGGTATCTTCCATGCCCTTTCTGACCAAGGCTAAATAACCACAAACAGGGGCCCAAACAGGAGAACAAAGGGGCTACATTCTTGCACCTTCTGTGTAATTATCCCTGTGGGTGAACAAAACACATCAAACAAAGAGATTCCATCTCCTGAGGTTCTTGGGTATAGTTCCCACAAAACAGTTCATCTTTATTCGGTTATACCAATACAACCACAAAACACAGACTAAAACAGGTAAAAATGTTTACAAATATATTTTGTAAAATGTATTTTGTACTACCTGAAGACCAATGAGTTAGTGGACAAAGCTCTAAAGAGCAGTGTGGGAACTAGTTCAATTCATCTTTATTCGGTTATACCAATACAACCATAAAAAATAGGATAAAACAGTAAAAAAAAGTTTAACAATATATTTTTAAACATCAACCATAAAAGACAGAATAGAACCGTAAAAATGTTTAAAATGTATTTTATTCTATCTTTTATGGTTGTATTGGTATAACTGAATAAAGATGAACTGAACTAGTTCCCACAATGCTCTTTAGGGCTGTGTCCACCAACTCATTGGTCTTCAGGTAGTACGCAGTGGAGATGTGGTAAGTCAGAACAGTTTTCTCCCACATCACCAAATTTGTCTACATACATTGTATCAAATGACGCATCAACCATGAGTAGAGGTACCAGTGATGCCTTGGTTGGCTTCCAGAGTTGCCAGTGACTTGAAAAGTTGTACCGGTTCTTCTCAACATTTTGGCCTATATCTGCCCATTAGAATTAAGGGCCAGATGTATCAAACTTTTTTGCATTCGCAAGCGGTGCGAATCACAAAATTCGGCCATTTGCGAATGTAAAAATGCCTTCCACAATGTATGAAAGGCATTCACAGTGTGAAAATAAGGAATCACTAAAATTGCGAATTTTTGCGAATATGACATGGTTTTGCGTGTCGCAAACAGCGTATCGCAAATAACGACATGATTTACTGAATCGCTGTTTGCATGATGCAAACTGTGACAAAGATTTGCAATTCACAGATAGTGATCAGCAAAATCCTTACGCAATTTGCGATACGCTGATTTGGACACTCAAAAAAACATGTTGCAATGCGATGCATCAAAAATCCGCAAATTGTGAATATTCAGAGAATGGCCTTTTGCACATGGAATTTACCACAAATTGAAATCAGGTTGTAACCAGGTGCAACCTATATAAAGAGGCCCAGAATGACTCAGCCTCTTTTCCGCATTGGCTGCACTCTACGTGATGGTGAGGAGAATGAGGATCTTGGCAAGTTTGAGGAGAGAGAGGAGGAGACAGGAGCATATTTTCAGAGTGTGCATAACCCTTTTTGACCAGACAGAGGAGGAAATCTATGAGAAGTACAGGTTAAGCTCAGCCAGGATACTTGACCTGATAGAAGATCTACAACCCATATTGAAGCACACAACACACAGGACCAATAGTATACCCACCCATGTGCAGGTATAATGCTCCCTGCACCTATTAACCTCAGGGAGCTATCAAGGGGTCATAGCAGCAACAGGAGGGGTCTCACAGAGTGCTTTCTCACGCTTCTTCAATGCATTTCTCAATGCCATGCTGAGCTAAATACAAGAGGACATAAGATTCCCCAGCAACACACAGGAATTACAACAGATGAAAATAAATTTCCAACAGATTAGACAGTACCCACATGTCATAGGTGCCATTGATGGGACTCTTGTAGCAATCTGTCCACCATCAGCCACCGAGTATGTGTGTCATAACCGTAAGAGCCATCATTCCATGAACATACAGGTGATTAGCAACGCCTTCAACATCATAGCTGATCTCGTGGCCAGATACCCAGGTAGCACACATGACTCGTACATATTTCGCCACAGCGGGATTCACTCAAGACTGCTATCTGGGGAGTTTGGTGAAGGATACCTACTGGATAAAGTAATAGCTGACAATGTTGCATTGATGTCATAGTGACGTCAGATATCAACAGTACTCATTTTACTCTCTGTTCATTCCAGGAGACAGTGCCTACGCAGTGTGGACCTATATACTTGACGCCCTACCTGAGCCCTGCAACACCAGCAGAGAGGAGGTACAATGTTGCACACAGGGCAACCCTCAGTGTGGTGGAGCGGACTTTCGGACTGCTGAAGAGCCGCTTCAGGTGCATCAATAAGAGTGGAGGTGCACTACAGTACAGCCCAGATACAACCTGCAAAATTGTGGCTACATGTGCAATGTTGCACAACATTGCAACAACAAGGGGCATACCAGCTGAACCAATGGAGCCGGACTCAGATGAAGATGGTGATCCCTTACCACCCCATCACCCAATAAACAGGACCAGTGCAGCAGAGGGCAGGCAAAGACATGCTGACATCACGCACAACTGTTTCTGATGTAAGTAATGACAGCACCACTTCAATATTGACCTCAGGTAACGTATGTGTCAATAGGACATAGCCATGAACTATAGGCAAACATGTGCAATTAATAGTGTCACACTATTAGCATCATAGTATAACTGCATAGCTACATGTCACAGTAGTCCCCTATAGCCCTCAACATTACAACCTACGTCCACGCACTCCACTTGGCCTCACTGGCACCTCTTGTAGTGGGTTCACAGGCAGTATTGTGTCTGGTACTGCGATGCCTAGGATCCATCATAGGGGCTGTAAGACTGCTGAGGCTAGAGAACTCCTCACTATCCCCACCACCCAGTCCGCTATTTGTAGCACTGCGTGCTGTCTGCATTGCATCCATGACATTGGTTATTTGCACCAGTCCCTGAGCAACATCCCGACTGCAATGTGCCATCTCCACCTGTATGCCCACAGCACGTCGTGAAATCAAGGCAGTTGAGCTAGCAAGCCGATTGAATGATCTGCAGAACCCATCAAACCTTCCCATAAATTGGTGATGGAGCCTACGGTGGCTGCCACCCTCCTGCTGAATCTCAGTGCAGAGGTCCCGAATGGCATTTGTCAACTCCTTTGTGTTTTCTGCTGCTGTTTGCTGTCCCTCATTCAGAGACTCCAACTGCTTGTGCAGTGATCCAATGTTTTCATTGAGTGCATCCATCTGCTTGTGCAGTACTCCCATATTGTCATTGTGAGACTCAAACTGCCTGTGCATTGCACCCATGTTCTGATTGACACCAACTGCCTGTGCATTGACCTCATGTGTTTGCATTGCAGGCGCTGCACTTTCAGCATGGAAGCTTCAAGGCCACCAAAGATTGATGTGCCCTCTCCTTCATCTGTGCACTGGCTGCCTGCTTCGTGACGCCTCTGGAGGAGAGTTGATTGACGCTGGGGCAGGGACTGCTGGCTTCCTGTGGATGTAGCCTCTGGGGGTGGTGTGGGGACTTCATCCGGTATTTCATCTAAGTCCAGGTTACACTCTGGGAGAGGTAACACCCTTGCCCTGCGTCTAATTGGTGCAATACTGAAAGACTCACTGGTGTTAGAGTCGGACTGTGGTTGTGTTTCGACATCCCCCACATTTCCACATTGTGCTGCAGCAGGGCCAGGGACATCTGCAACGCCAATGTGCAGCATGTCATTTATATATATATATATATATATATATATATATATATATAAAACAAGATGTTGCACAATAGTAATAATTGTACACTGACATCGTATCACTGTGAGTTGTGCGTGTTGTTTCTCTATGTGGCTGAACACTAACTTGCTATTTATGTGTATTTTGACTTTGGGGTTGTGGACTACCATTCCCATAAGGCACAGTTGCGTTGAATGTATGTTGTGGCATGGACTACTTATCACAACGCATCTAACTAATAGCTATCTTCTAAGGGGTATTTGTACATGCACATATGGGGATACACATCATTGCTGTCCTTACCTTTGCTGGTGCTGGGTGTCCCTGAGGTGTCAATGTCAGTGACACCACTGACAGCTTCAGGTAGCAGTGTGGACTCCACCGTGTCTTCCATTGGTGTGGACAGTGTCTGGGTGGGTGGTCCTCCTCCGGTGCTCCTTGCCTCATTTAGCCTGCTTGCTACCCTCTCTTTGGCATGGGAACGCAAGTCGTACCTTCGCTTGTGTGCCTTTTTTGGTCTGGATCTCTGACCACAGTTTCCTCTTCTCACTTTCAGGTACCTGGAGTGAGTTCTTCCCAAACAGTTTGTCTTGGTTCCTGACTACCTCCTCAGTGAGCACTTCCAATTTTATGACAAGACCGGAGGCTCCTATTATGCGTTTCTTTTCTTACTTTAATAAATAGCAGCAGTCAAGAAACGTACTACAATTCCCAGAAGGCAAAGGAACAACAGCCAATGGGAATAGAAATGTAGTTCAAACAATGTACACCAATCACAAGTATGCAGAGGCATTGTGACATCACTTGACTGCGAACAGCCCTCTTTTCTTGCTGCTCGCAGTCAAGCTAAGTACCATTTTATCTTGTCTCCGTTTGTCAAAAATTATTTCATTGTTGCTTATTTATTGAGATATAATTGCATTCGATATTTATTGCGCTCGCGCTTCACATATGCGTTTTTTACTCGGATTTGCTCTTTGACAGTCGGCATGTTGCCGCATTTCTACTAGCGCCCCTCGCGCTTCCCCCAACCGCCTCCGAATTCCTGCTGCACGCGTCAGCGCGCGTACTCTTCATTCCACCGGGGTTCCTCAGCGTCAGTTATTTTCACACGCTGAGGAAACCCGGCGCCTCTGACACAGCGCGTCTACTCGCCGGAGCCCCTGTCTATAAATAGACATTTCTACTCGCCGGAGCCCCTGTCTATAAATAGACATTTTCCAACGCTCGGGTTGAGCGCTCGTCTCCCTGCATTGGACTTAATCTTATTTATATTTTTCTCGGTTAAACTTTCCTTTTGCTCTTGCCTCCTGCCTTCACAGGAGCCCCAGTCCTCTTCCTCCTCCTGTGTTCCCTTGTCTGGCAGGATTAGGGATGCCCATAGGCGGAGCTTGGTAATTTTACTGGATTTCTTAATCCTTTAAGTCCCTGCTTACCTATAGCTTTATCATGGATTCGGATAACTCTCCTTCTTGGAGGTTGACGATGTGAGACATGAATTGTCTGCCTTCATAAAAACTTCTGTTCAACAGGCAGTTTCTTCCTCTATGCAAAAAATGTCAAAAAATTTAGAACTTTCCTTTTCTGACATGTTATCTAGGTCCATGTCGGCCCAGGCTGCGGGGGAATGCAGTCAGCTCCTTTCTCCCATTAAAAATCCCCCAAAATCTAAAAAATTGGCGCAAAAGAAAAGTGAGTCTACCTCCCATGTGGCAAAGGACGCGGTTCCTCAAAAGGCTCCCTCCAAGGAGTATAAACATTTGGACATTGGGAAACCAACCTCAAAAGTAAATTTAAAACATAAATCCAAGCAAAAGAACGTTATTGCTCCTCTGATAATTTTGTCTATCCCCGACACGGATGACGACCTTCCAGACCCGGATTCTGACTCCGATGTGTCCTCTTTTGGTGATGATGGTTCATATTCTCCCCCCCCCCAAGAAATCTAAACCATCTGTCCTTAAATCTTCCAATATCCTAGACCCTGAAGGTTTCCCGATGTTTGACCCTTCCAATATCCTTCACCCCAACTCTACGGAATGGGTTCCCGCTGATCATGTTGCCCAATATGTCTCCGCTAAAATTAACTGCCCTCTGGACAAACAAACTAGGGCAAAACTAAAATCTGAGTGTCCTCGCCCCTCCCTCTCCGGTAATATCTCCCTTACTCCTTCCATTGATCAACCCCTTTTGACCTTTTTCACAAAATTGGGCAAGGATCCACGCAAAGGAGTGGACAAAGCATGGGCCTTTTGCCAGGACAAATTGCTTGACATTATGGGTCCCCTAACTCGAATTTTTGATATTGCTGAAGCAGCTAGAATTGATGGCTCTTTCATCGATCCCGAAGAGCTTACCTTGTGGGTTCAACTGTCCTTTTGTCTACTAGGAAACGCAAATTCTGCCCTTACACATGAAAGACGTAAGGGTCTACTACTAGAACTTGACCCTAAACTGGTCAATCTGGCAACCATTCAACCTAATGCTTGCACAGACTGGGCTTTATTTGGGGAGTCTTTTATCAAAGACTTAAGCAAGTATGTCTCAACATTCACGTCACTGGATAAAGCCCAGCAATCTCTAAAAAAGATGTTTGCCCAGCGAGTTTATGCACGGGCTGGCAGAGGCAGGAACCGCTTTGCCGGCCGTGTGTACTACTATCAAGGTTCCAGAGGATACCACAACACGCCCTACCAAGAGTACAGACCGCAATTTTACCCCCAACGATCGAGAGGTTTCCGTTCCAGATGCTTCAGGAACTCGAGAGCCTCTCCTCAGCCAAGTAAGTCTTATTCCTTCTTCTATACCTGTAGGAGGACGTCCCTGTTTTTTCCTACCAAAGTGGTTGGAAATTACAGCAGATCCTTGGATTCTACACACTGTTCAAGGTTACGCCATAGAACTTTATGCAACACCTATTCAGACCCAGTTACCCCCTCTTCCTCGTTTTTCTGCAGAGATGGCTTCCCTCACTACTTCAGAAGTACAATCCCTATTGCAAAAGCAAGCCATCGCTCTTACCCTCCCCGATCCTACGGGCTTCACAAGTTCAATTTTCCTAGTTCTCAAGAAAAACAAAAAAACGCGTCCTGTAATAAACCTAAAGGGTTTCAATCAGTTTGTAGTTTATCACCATTTCAAGATGGAAACCATCCTCCATTTCAGAGATACTCTTATTCAACTGGATTGGATGGTGCGATTGGACCTACAGGACGCGTATCTGGTGGTTCCAATCAGCCCCCATTTCAGGAAATTTCTTCAATTCCAATGGTCAGACCAGTACTTTCATTTTACCTCTCTACCCTTCGGTCTCTCTTCCGCCCCATGGTGTTTCACCAAAATCATGAAACCGGTGGTAGCCTTTCTCAGAGCCCAAGGTGTCCGTCTCATTATCTACCTCGACGATATCCTAATAATGAGCCAGTCACCTCAATCCCTTTTGTCTCACCTATCCCTTACATGCTCACTCCTTTCAGACTTGGGTTTCATCATAAACAGAGAAAAATCTATTCTGAGCCCTTCTCAAATTATAGAATTCTTAGGTTTCCAAATAAACTCAATCTCCGCCTCACTTTTGCTCCCATCTGCAAAGATCAAGACAATAAAATCAGAAATACTTCAAGGCCTACGCAGCTCTCAGATATCTCTCAGAACGCTAGCACGAATTGTAGGTCTCCTCTCCTCCTCCATTCAAGCCATTTTCCCTGGTCCTCTCCACTACAGAGCTCTTCAAAGGCTGAAAATGTGTCACTTAAGAAAAGGACTCTTGTACGCAGATATCATTCCATTAGACGACGAATCGCGCACAGAACTTCAATGGTGGACAGACCATTTAGAGGCCTGGAACGGAAGGACTATCTTTGCATCAGCCCCAGATCTAGTATTAGAATCAGATGCAAGCCGTTCCGGCTGGGGGGCCCGGTGTGGACCAATCTCGACTGGAGGCACATGGTCGTCAGAGGAGTCCAAAATGCTTATAAACTGTTTAGAGATGCTTGCCGGCTCCTTTGCAATCAGAAGCCTTGCAAAAAACCGAGTTCGTTGTGCCATTCTCCTCAGAATGGACAACATCTCTGCAGTACGGTATATAAATCATCTTGGGGGCACAAGATCCAAACCCCTGGCGGAATTAGCCAAGGGATTTTGGGAATTTTGCCTTTCAAACCACATTTCGGTTCATGCAGAATACCTTCTGGGGTCTCAGAATTTAGTGGCAGATTGGCATTCCCGTCACCTTCGGGACTCAAGCGACTGGAGACTGCACTCTTCGATTTTCCACATCATTCTCAACAAATGGGGCCCGTTACAAATCGATCTTTTTGCCTCTCGCCTCAATGCCAACCTTCCTCCGTTTTACAGTTGGCGTCCAGATCCATTAGCCTTGGCATCAGATGCTTTTTTACAGGACTGGTCCCTCTCCCTCAATTACGCCTTTCCCCCTTTCATTATGATCAGCAGGGTCCTAGCTCATGTCAGACGTAAACAAGCCTCTTTAATTCTAATAGCCCCCTTTTGGCAGTCTCAAACCTGGTTCCCAGCTCTTCTATAGCTTTCAATAGATTTCCCGATTTTGATTCCTTCCTTCCTGGATCTACTTCTGGATCCTCTAGGCCAACCACATCCTCTCATATTGGACAATCTATTAACCCTGTCGGCATGGAAAGTTTCGGGCAATCTCAATCTTTCCCGAGCATTTCGAAAGAGGCTTCCCAATACATTTCCCGGTCCTGGGCCCCAGGCACAAAAAAGGCCTATACATCAGCCTGGTCTATTTGGCACAGCTGGTGTCTGGGAAAACACATCGATCCCTTTTCAGCGGATTTGATTTATATCATCAACTTTCTAGCGGCCGAGGCCAGTAAAGGTAAAACCTTTCGCACAATTAACCTATATCGATCAGCTATTTCGGCAAACCATGTACCGGTCAATGGAAAACCGGTGGGAGAACATCCATTACTTTGCCGATTAAAGGGAGTAAAATTTTCCAATCCTCCTTTACCTAGATACAGTCATTTATGGGATGTTAACATTGTTTTAAAATTCATTCTTTCATGGCCTGATAATTCCATACTTTCATTGAAAATGTTATCGGCTAAACTGACTATGTTATTGTGCCTAGTGTCTATAAAACGTATCTCAGATGTTAAAGCTCTAGATATTTCTAATAGACAATTTACACCTACGGGTGTTGTTTAAGGTGTTTCGTCGAACCAAGACCAATTTAGCTTCTGTTTTTTATCCATATTTTACTCATCATCCTAAATTATGTGTTGGACAATGTTTAAAAGCCTATGAACTAAAGACTGCAGATTTAAGATCCTCTTCTCATTCCCAATTATTGATTTCATTCAGAAAACCCCACTCTCCTGTTTCGGCTGCTACCCTAGCGAGGTGGGTTAAATGGTTAATGTCGCTGGCGGGCTTAGATACTTCTATGTTCGAAGCCCATTCTTCCAGAGGAGCTATGGCTTCTAAGGCGTTCTGGGCGGGCTCCCGGTTAGAAGATATTCTTAAATCTGCAGATTGGTCTAATGACAATGTTTTTAGAGTATTTTACTGTAAACCTATTAATAGTGTGTCTCTGGATGTAATTAATATGCTTTAAACTCGCATAATAGGAGCCTCCAGTCTTGTCATAAAATCTAGATTTTCCTAGTCTCACGACGGAAAGTCTTAATTTTATTAAAGACACGGAGGCGAGTATTATCCCTCCTCTTCCAGTAACTTCGTTGTTTATCTTTCCCTCCCTTCTTTTAGCACCGCTGGCCATCACTCAAGCCTCCACTTAAATCTCGGACCTCAGCTTGGTTGTCTACTCTTCAACCTGCTCTTTCCGCGGCAGCTACCTACCGGAACCCGTCTTGGCTACCTTGGATTTTGAACTTTTGTTCCGATGTGTTGTCTTTTATTATGGCAATTCTTATTCTGTTTTCTATTGTTCCATTGTTTAACTTTCATTGATTCTCTCACAAGAAAAGAGGGCTGTTCGCAGTTAAGTGATGTCACAATGCCTCTGCATACTTGTGATTGGTGTACATTGTTTGAACTACATTTCTATTCCCATTGGCTGTTGTTCCTTTGCCTTCTGGGAATTGTAGTACGTTTCTTGACTGCTGCTATTTATTAAAGTAAGAAAAGAAACGCATAATACTCGCCTCCGTGTCTTTAATAAAATTAAGACTTTCCGTCGTGAGACTAGGAAAATCTAGATTCCTGCTCACTGAAATTGAGCTTGAGCTTCCTGTCTCCTTTGTCCTTTACTTTCCCATCATTGGTCATGTTGCAGTTTGGTCCTGGCAGGCTCACAAAGCTGGCTCCCTGGTGCTGGGCTGTGTCTCTCTGCCTGCTCCTGTGGGTGTGGCTCCTGGAAACTACATGGGCTGACTCACTTCCTGGTTGTGATGTCATCAGGCTGTTCCGGTTTGCAGTTTTCGCAATTTGCAATTTTCAGATTCTGAATCGCTATTTATTTGCGATTCGGTATTTGCTAATCGCAAATTGCGTTTGCGAATTTTAACAAATCGCAATTACCGACTCGCAATTTTTATACATCCCATTTTGCATTTCTAAAATAGCGATTTCTTAAAATTCGCTATTTAAGAAATGCAAACCGGAAGCTTGATACATCTGGCCCAAAGGTGCTAATCTGTCTTCGGACTGCTCAGTGCCAAGGTTCCCTGTTAAGAGAATCTCACTAGCAACAACAGGAGATTTCTCTGCACTTTTGGAAGAACTAGCCTCTTGTCTGCTTTGCATTCTGGATTCACAGGCTTACTAAGCAGCAGGCCATCCTGTCACAATACTCTGTTTTTGTGTTTACCAAACTCTCTGTGGGCAACTTGTTCCTGAACCCCCTTGATTATGCCCATGAGGGTAAGACCCCTTTTCTTTACCTCATGAAAATACTCCTAGAACTGTCTTCAGAAGAAAGCAACTCTTGCTGCTTTGGCAGTGACCCATACTCCATCATATGGACCATTTCCGGGGCCTCATTCTCCTCTGTTTCTGGAACTGGTGTCTTCTGAGAGTCTGGCCTGGTTCACACTGAACTACTTTCAACTGATTTCTCCACTCCATAAGTGATCCCAACCTCGTTCTGCGGCTGATGTTCAGTCTGTGCTCTGGTCAACAAATCTGACATTTTCCAGGCCATATAGACCCCTGGTCCTATCAGCAGCCCAGGAACAATCAGGTAATTGCCCAGCAAGCACCCAGCACATGATTCCTCTTACACATTTGCATTGATCATGGGTGTCTTGCCATCATCTTCAAAATGAACTGTGAAAAGCAAGAAACTCTCTGTCATCTCCACTGATATTGCCAATAGTACCAGGGAAAATCTCCTGAGGTTTGAGATACTTTCTATAAAACTATAGTCCTGTAAGGACCATTATCCCTTAGGCCAGGAAGCTGCCCACCATTTATAGTAATTCAACTAACAAATAATATGGTGTTTCTGTTAATGTGCTTAAGACCATCTGGACCCTTTTTGTTAAACGTCCAAGTTGACGAGATTGAGTGCCAGTGGGCACTCATTGTACCTATCTCTACTAATGAAGGAAGCCATATGTACAAACTTTTTCGGGGGTTGCAAATAGGCTGAGTTATAGAATCGGACTGTTTGTGACCATAAAAAGGCATTTTTAATGTACAAGTGCCTCATTGTGAGTCTGTAACAATTTACCTGATCGCAATTTGGTTTAGTAATTCTGCATTTGGAAGGGGCTTCTTAAGCGCATCCCGTCCAACTACCGAATCTTAGTAGTATGTATTCATGTTTTTCACAGAACTCAGGTCACAAAACATAATTTTTTCACTTACAACTTGAAGCAGTGAAGGAGATGGGAACCTATTTGCAATTGGGAAGCGGTTCAGTGGTCTCGAGGACCTCTGGCTGCTCTTAAAAAATTAAACTTAAATGTTTCATTTTCTTTTTTGAAAAATCATCCTGTTTTCCTTTAAGAAAAACAGACTTCATTTCACATAAAGAATATTGCTTTATTGAAAAGAAGTCATAGACATGGTAGTCTGCTGACCCAAACAGAACCCCACCCCTATGATGGCTATCATTCCTCATAGGTCACAAACTGCAGTCTACCGCAATAGTTTTCATGAGGTAGGTCATTTTGCGATCCACTAGAAATCGCTATTTAATATTTGTAAGTTTTCTTGCATTAGGAATTGCACTTTCCTAATTGTGATTCCAACTTTTTCACATGTGGCCTATACTGTCTATCTGAGGACCATCTGCTACAGGGTCTATGACTGGATAATCCTTTCTTTATGTACTTCCCTGTAGCATCTAAAACACAGTACTACGCTGCCCAATGAAGGGTTTCTGTCCCTCATTTCTTCTTTTGGTTCTAACTGGAAGCCAGTTTGCCTTTATGCATCTGCCCATGCCAGGACCCTTAGGAACCTTTCTGGCTCTTGCCTTATAATCTGGGAACATTTTGCTGGGAACCCTTCCCCCTTTTCAACTTGGAATTGTGTTGTTCCAGCTCATATTCATATTGTTAGTTAACTGCTTGTCAGCTAACAAAGCAAGTTTTTCCAGATCATTCTCAGTGAGATCATACAATCACTGCCTGAGTGCTGAGTGTGTTAAATCACTCTCCACTGTGGCACTTTGTAAAAATTTACTGATTTAAGGGCCGGAAATCTATCACGGCCATCTCTGTCACCCATTGATTCCAATTGTGCACTATGTCAAGAACCCAAATTACAAACTGAACATTTTGCCCACACAGAACTTCTGTAGATATTGAGGGTGGCTCCACCCCACACCACCTAATCAAAGCATCTTTCATACTCCCATACGTTAGAATGTTATTCTCAAACATTGCTCTAATGAGGACTCAGTAGAGTCCCTGTCAGAGTCTTATCATTCAGATTCTGCATCTTACCTGCAATTTTAAAACTGTGGGATCAGCCTAAAATATCAGCCCCTGAACGATACGTAATACACACATAATTCATACTTAGGAGCATATTTACAAGCCCCTAGTGCCACTTTGCACTGCCCTAGCATCATTTTTGCTGATGCTAAGGTGGCGTTAAGGAGGCCTTTCTCCTGTGCCGTATTTACAAAGTGGCGCAATGCTGACAAAGTATCTCCTTGTGCTATTCCTTATCATTCTGAAGTACTAACTGAAATTTCAGAGTCCCAGCAAACCTAGACTACCTAAAGGTAAGATGCTTGTGACAGGTGGCATGGATACCCTAAAAAGGGCTAGAGGATGCTCTCTTCAGGATACTCTACAGCACAGTCTCAGGGACACAGTGGGGCACAATGTTGGAGAAGACTGCTCTTTGAGACTCTGAGATCCAGTGTCCCCTCTACTCTCGTCTGAGGTATTTTGTACTGAACCCTTTGCCGCCCCAATTATAAGCTCCCGGTGAACCGGGTAAATATTAGAATTTGGGTTTCAATACATATATTTATATCATATGGTTATTCTGTCTGAAGTGTTTGTCAAACAAATTATTACTGATTGAGAGGCTATGAATAGTCCTGTTTGTATTCTGTAATTATGGAAATTAGTACAAACCAATTTTTGGGTAGCAAAATCTATCTTCATAAAAAAATGAATGGTAAATATCACAGACAGATGTTCGTAAGAGTAAGTTGTGATGGCATAGTGTTAGTGAAGCTGATGTATAAAATACATAAAAATAACAAGAGATAAACAAACAAAAGTTTGTTAACCCCTTAGATTCTGGGCCCTTCCCCCCCCCCCACCCCCCAGTGCTGAGCCCTTTTTTGTCTATTTGGGGTAGTTTGCGCTTAGGTCTTCATAACTGTTTGTCCACATAAGGTATCCACAACACATTTGCGCCCTTTTTTTCCAATATCCGAGAGATTCTAAAGCTACCCAGAGTTTGTGGATTCTCCTGGAGGAGACCAAGAAATTAGCCAAAATACAGTGAAAATGTCATTTTTTTCAGAAAAAAGGGCTGCAGAAGAAGACATGTGGTTGTTTCCCTGGACATGGCATCAACATAGGGTTTGCAGTGCTAAAATCAACATCTTCCCAGCTTTCAGGAATAGGCAGACTTGAATCAGAAAACCACATTTGTCAACACAATTGTGGCATTTGACTGGGGCATACCCCATGTTTACTATTTTTGTGCTTTTAGCCTCCTTCCAGTAAGTGACAGAAATGGGTGTAAAACCAATGCTGGATCCCAGACAGCAAAACATTTCTGCAAAGTAGACAAAATTCTGAATTCAGCAAGGGGTCACTTGTGAAGATCCTACAAGGTTTTCCTACAGAAAATAACAGCCGAAATAAAAATATATTGAAATTGAGGTTCAAAAAATGCCATTTCGCTCCACGTTTTACTCTGTAAGTTTTACCTGTCAGATACCCAGAGCCAATAAATGGGCTGCACCTTGCAATTGGTTTTCATGGTATACCGGGTATACAGCAAATCATTTGGTGAAATATAAAGAGTCAAAAATAGGTATAAAGGAAACTTTTGAATTTCAAATATGTGCACAAGAGAAGGTGTCAAAAAGCAGTGGTTATTTGCACATCTCTGAGTTTCGTGGTCCCCATACTAGCATGTGAATTAGAGGGTATTTCTCAAATACACCTCTTTCTTACACACTGTCGTACATTTGGAAGGAGAAATGTAGACAAAGACAATGGGCAATACCACTTGTTCTTCTATTCTGTGTTCCCAATGTCTCCCGATAAAAATGGTACCTCACTTGTGTGGGTAGGCCCAGTGCCTGCGACAGGAAACACAACATGGACACATCACATTTTCTCAAAGAAAATTTACCTGTTTTTTGCAAAGTGCCTAGGTGTGGATTTTGACCTCCAGCTCAGCCGCACCTAGGGAAACCTAGCAAATCTGTGCATTTTTAAAAACTAGACACCGAGGGGAATCCAGGATGGGGTGACTTGTGGGGCTCTCACCAGGTTCTGTTACCCAGAATCCTTTGCAAACCTCAACATTTGGCAAAAAAAAACCGTTTACCTCACATTTCGGTGATCAAAAGTTCAGGAATCTGAGAGGAGCCACAAATTTCCTTCCACCCTGCAGTACCCCAAGTCTCCCGATAAAAATGGTTCCTCACTTGTGTGGGTAGGCCTAGTGCCCACGATATGAAATGCCCCAAAACATAACGTGGAACATCACATTTTTCCAATGAAAACAGACGTGTTTTTTGCAAAGTGCCTAGCTGTGGATTTTGGCCTCTAGCTCAGCTGGCACCTCAGGAAACCTAGCAAACCTATACATTTATTCACACTAGACACCTAGGGGAATTCATAATGGAGTGGCTTGTGGGGCTCTACCAGGTTCTGGCACCCAGAATCCTTTGCAAACCTCAAAATTGGGAAAAAAAACACTTTTTCATCACATTTTGGTGATGGAAAGTTCTTGAATCTGAGGGGAGCCTCAAGTGTCCTTCCAACCTGCATTCCCTAAAGTCTCCCGATAAAAATGCTACCTCACTTGTGTGGGTAGACCTAGTGCCCACAACAGGAAACGCCCCTAAACGCAACATGGACACATCACATTTTTACATTGAAAACAGATGTGTTTTTTGGAAAGAGCCTAGCTGTGGATTTTGGGCTGTGCCTCAGCAGGCACTTAGAGAAACCTACCAAACCCAAACATTTTTAAAAACTAGACACCTAGGGTAACCAATGATGGGGTGACTTGTGGGGCTCCCAGCAGGTTATGTTAACCAGAATCCTTTGCAAATCTCAAAATTTGGCAAAAAAATCACTTTTTCCTCACATTCCGGTGATGGAAAGTTCTGAAATCTGAGGGGAGCCACAAACTTCCTTCCACCCAGCATTCCCCCAAGTCTTCTATAAAAATGATACCTCACTTTTGTGGGTAGGCTGTGCCCGCGACAGGAATGGATAACATAAGGGTCAATGGTAGTCCTTGCATGAGGGCTACTGTTAACCCTGGAGTGATCCATTCCTGACTCAGGCACTAGTCACAGGCACACAAGTTGGGTTGCGTTTTTATCAGGACAAGTGGGGAAACACTTGGTGGTATGAATTTTGGGGATCACTGCACATTTCTGTAGTTTCTGTGATGAAAAAACAAGGAAAAATAGTGTTTTTAATCAACGTTTCACTTTTGCAGGGTATTCTGGGTAAGAAAATGTTGTTAAATCAAAACATGCCACCCTTTTCTAGACTGCCCTGGGTGTCTAGTTTTCACAAATGTCTGGGTTTGGTAGGTTTCCATATATGGCCAGCGGGCCCAGGACCAAATTCTCAGGTGATTGTCTTACAAAACCAAGTCATTTTGGGTACTTCCCTGTTGCGGTCACTTGCCCACCCACTACAGTGTTTTTCTCTGGAGACTTAGTGGAACTCTGGGTGGTAGAAAATTTGTGGCTGTCTGTGGATTCCAGGACTTCCCCTCACTGAAATGCAAGGCAAAAGTGTTTTTAAGCAAAGTTTGTGATTTCAAAGTGATTCTGAGTGAAGGAAAGCTATTGAGACCCATGCAAGTCCTGCACACATGGACTCCCCTGGTACTAGTATATTAAAGTTAATCCACCACTCACATTGGTTGGTTTTAGCACCTCCAGAAATTATTCAAAGAATGAATACTTATCAAAGTATATGACTTTTGAAACCAAGCCTTCTGAAGGTGGGCCATAAAGCCATGTCCAGGCACCAACCTCTTTATGGTCCATTCACACGCCACTCATGCGTAACAAACAACCCTTCCAATCCGCCGGCCACGGGCCCAGTCCAACCAATCATTGCACTCACATTAACTTACCGCTACCAGACAAGGGCACCTCACATTCATACACCACAGGATGGAATAAGTTTGACTACATTTTACCACCTGTTAAGTAACCGCCTCCTTCTTCCCGAACATTACCGAAGGCATGCGTAATGAACCTTTAATAATGACTCCAATGACAGCCACCCGAGGCTCAGGAAGACATGTCTTTCATGCGCCTTTAGTGCACTCACTGTGTTAAATCCAGCTCCTTCCAGTTTGTGGATGCCAGTTGGGGGTGTCTGAGTATGCCGTACAAGGCGATACCTCAAACTGAGTGAGCATATCTACCTTTGAAACTAAGGCAGACATGCTGGGGAATTCTCGCGATGTTCCCTAAAGAGAAAAAGGCTATAAAAAAGGGTAGTTGGGTAGTTTTTTACACACAGGGGAGTCCGGGAAAATGTAGCATATGTCCCAGCCAACATTATGTGCAGTGCTGTGACTGTAATGAACTTAACATACAGCAAATTGAACATCTACTGATTTCTGATGGAGGATGAACATGAAAAGCAGGTCAAACACTGACCCATACGTTTCATTGTCCTTTAGTGCTGGGATGGCACCAATGGGTTTGAATCCATAGGTGTAGATGATGTACATCTGTACTACCTTTACTATCTGCCTTCTACCTGTGCAATATCCCTGTAAAGGCACACCTACCTTAAGCTTTACTTATCCATTCATGTCTCTGTCCTCATTAGAATCCTAACTAATCCTGTATATCTGCCAAGTGAACCTATACTAGTTTGTGGATGCAAGTTGGGGACGTCCGAGTATGCCTTGGGAGGCCTATCCCTCGAACTGAGTGAGCACATCTACTGTTGAAACTAAGGCAGACATGCTGGTGAAGAAATCCCAAGGTCTCTAAAGTAAAAAGTCAAACAAATATCCTATGGGACTCCTTCACCAACGCTTCTACTTTTGCTTTGAAAGTGAAGCTACAAATTGAGTTTGCACACTTTCAAACAAGTAGAAATGTTGGTGAATATGTCCGACAGGACATTTGTTTGACTTATTACACTTACTCTGGTTCTGGTTGGCAATCATGGTGGTCCTTGTGTAGCATACATAAGTTCCCTAACAAGCACTTGAAAATTCAGTCATGCCTTTAACATTTTGTCACACAGGGTACTCCGTGACAATGTAGCATATGTTCTGTCCATTAGTATGTGCAGTATGGAGACTTTAATGCGCGTTAATTGAACAGAACGCCTACCATGTTTTGCTGGTCGATATAGGTCATAAGGAAGTCCATGATTTCCTGAAGTAGATGAAGTAAAATTCTGTGGCTGCTTCCCTAACGATGCAGTGGCCTATGGACGTTCGGTATCCATGCACACCCACTGAAAGGATTACCCAAAGGCAGCTCCACCTCAGTCGATTTCAAAGAACTTTGCTTTAGTATGATACACCATAAAGCAAGAAGGGACACAGAGGCCTGGTTGAGATGGGCACTGGGGACAGTAATACTGACTCTCGTACCGCTTTCCATGCTTCAAGCACAATTTACAGTGACAACATGGACGATCCTTTTTGGGTGTTTTAGGAATGCGATCAGCAAAGTGTCCCTCCTGCAGCCTTGCCACATCCTCCAGAACATATGAGGTGAAGGCTGCTTCTGCTTCTGTAACAGCAGTGAGGCTTTCAATTACAGACAACTGGAAGTCAAGGAAAGTCACAAGTCTCCTTGTGGTTGTCTGATGGTAACCAACATACGCATTGTATGTTGCCATCTGGATCAGGTGGGGAAAACGTTTCTTGTAACAAGTGTGAGTTTTACAACACGCATTGTATAGTTAAAGAACCTGGTCGTTCTTGTCCACTCCGCACATGTAATTATTGTAATCAAGTATACAGATGGGCTTGTGGACTTCGTGTCAGGGAGACCATGTGCTCTGGGCCTGCGCACGTTCCCAACATGTCCACCACTAGACAGCTCCATAGCTCTGATAGAAATATCACAGAGCCTGAGAGAGTCCAAGTGGGGGAAAAGGGGATTAGGTAGGGAACAGCTGGGAAGGAGACATGTAGGAAGCAAAAGGTTAAACAACGCAACATCAAGATATAATCACATTGAGGTTCATAAGAACTCTCTGTTGAATCTAGGGTTCAATGATACTCAGAACATGAAATAACACTCTGTTGAATCTAGGTTCAATGATATTCGGAACATGAGATAACACTCTGTTGAATCTAGAGTTCAATGATACTCAGAACATGAAATAACACTCTGTTGAATCTAGGGTTCAATGATACTCGGAACATGAAATAACATTTAGGGGGTCATTACAACAATGGCGGTAAATGCTGCTTACCGCCGTGCAGGAGACCGCCATCACACCGACGCGGCGCGGAATTCCACCACGGTCATTATGACCCAAAGGCCGGAATCCGCCAAAATCTAGACACCCACACAAGTCCGCCACACCAAAGGTCAGTGATAAACTGGCGATAAGAAATCCTCCACCGTCACACCAACAGGAATACGCCCACACTATCACGACCCACGAATCCACGCAGCGGTCTTTCAACCGCGGTATTACATTGGCGGTACACACCGCTGCGCTCAAAATACACACACATTTACAAAACACTACCACATTGGACAATTACAAATACACACACCTGATACACATACACACACCACTCCCACACACCCAAACCAATATAAAACACACACCCACATCACCCACAAACCCTTACGACCACAATTGCGACTGAAGGCCACAGAGAGGCACCACCATCTACAAACGAGCATCCACAGGCACTCAACACCATTACCCACATAACATCCACGCACCTCACACACCACACCACTAAATATCACCCCACACATCACAACACACACCACCCCACACATCACCCACACCACCCCATGGCACGGCAAAGACACCCCAGGTTCTCTGAGGAGGAGCTCAGGGTCATGGTGGAGGAAATCATCCGGGTAGAGCCACAGCTATTCGGATCACAGGTGCAGCCCACCTCCATAGCTAGGAAGATGGAGCTATGGCAAAGAATCGTGGACAGGGTCAACGCAGTGGGACAGCACCCAAGAAATAGGCATGACATCAGGAAGAGGTGGAGCGACCTACGGGGGAAGGTGCGTTCCGTGGTCTCAAGACACCACATCGCGGTACAGAGGACTGGCGGCCGACCCCCACCTCCTCCCCCACAACTAACAAGATGGGAGGAGCAGGTCTTGGCTATTCTGCATCCTGAGCGCCTCGCAGGAGTAGCTGGAGGAATGGACTCTGGTAAGTCAAATCTTTACTATTATGTCCCCCACCCTACCTGCATGCCATCACATACCCCCACCCTCGCCCTCACCCCATCACTCCTACTCCTCACGCATGTCCCAATATCACAAACCACCCATCCCAACACCAAGCCCTGCATGTAACACCAAAGTATGGACACCCATCACCAAAGCATGGCCACTGCACATACCCATACACCCCCCTAAACCATCATCACACAAGGTCCTACACAGGAATGCAAGCACTGGGGTACACGGTCACCCACCCATTGCACACCATGGCACACACAGATACAATAATCATGCTTTTACACCTCTGCAGGACCCCTACCCAACGTCACCGGACAGGAAGGTCCAGACATGTCCACTCCACCCACAGAAGAGGCCCACAGTGATGACAGCATCTCTGTCCAACTGGATCTAGACGACCAGCCCGGCCCATTTGGGACCTCGGGACAGTTGGTTCCCCTCACACTGGCACAGGCCACTGCAGAGCTTCCCCCCACTGGAAACACCAGCACAGCACCCACCCAGCGGGCCCATAATTCTGTCCCCAGGACACGTCAAGCAGCATTGGGTCCAACACTACAGGGAACCCAGGCTAACCCACCACCCCAACAACAACAGGGACCTGGGGGCAGGGGGCACACGGTTCAGGGGACAGAGGCCCAGGAACACAGGGGAACTGGGAGGGCTGCTGTGCGACAGGGGGAGGAAAGGCCCAGGGAACCCACTCTCCACGAGGCCCTCTCCAACATCATGGGAGCCTACCACTATTCCCAGGAGACAAATGCAACGGTACTGGCCAAGTTTCAGGAGACCCAGCGGCTGCAGGAGGAACAGAATTTGGGCTTCAGGGGGGAACTCAAATCCATCAATTCCACCCTGGGCACCATTATAGGGGTGCTGAAGGAACTCGTCAACACTAGGAGGGACACTGTGGCACAACAAGGGGCCCCTGACACTAGCCTGGACGATGAACTGCCCACCACCTCCGCCGGCACTAGAGGACAGGAGGCACTGCCACAGGGCCACCACAACAGCACCCCACCCCCTGCAGAGGGAAAACCACCCCGCAAACGGTCCCTGAGATCCAGGACAAAGACAGAGAATGATGCCAAGACCCCAGCCGAGAAATGAGACCACCCTGATTGTCATCCATTTGTCCCACCTTGTCACCCTGTCCATACTTAAACTGCCCCAGCTCCACTTCCTATGCCCCTTTGGACAATGCACCTGTGAGACTAATAGACTGGAATCTGCCATGGACATTCCTCCACTATCACCCCAGCCCATTTTACAAACCCTCCAATATTGAGCACTTAAATAAACTCCCTTAAAGCACAAAACAATCTGGAGTCTGTCTGTGATTTCGAAATAGTGTATTAGCAATTACAGTGCCAAAATGCTCTTTCAAATGTGATGTCAACATACCTAGTCCATGAGGAAACAAAGCAGATGTCACACAGTGGGACCCACATCTGTGAAATCATAAGGGTAAGTGTCAACTCAGTGACCATACACTGGGTGAAAAAGACAGACAGTAGAGAGGTTGTAGATTTTAATTAGCTGTAGCAGGCAGGTTTGTCTTCTTACCTGTGTCTCACTGGAAGTATTGCAGGAACACCGTGTTCCTGTTGTCGATGTCCTCTTCTTCTGCTTCCTCGTCTTCACTGTCCACAGGCTCCACAACACCTCCATCTGGACCATCCTCCTGCAGAAAAGGCACCTGTCATTGCAAAGCCAAGTTGTGAAGCATACAGCAGGTCACAATGATCTGGCACACCTTCTTTGGTGAGTAGAATAGGGAACCACCTGTCATATGGAGGCACCTGAACCTGGCCTTCAGGAGGTCGAACGTCCGCTCTATAATCCTCCT